>NC_043986.1:26502338-26642683 GCF_902150065.1 Myripristis murdjan | reverse complement strand
CACACACACACACACACACACACTCTCTCTCTCTCTCGCTAACATCCCCCCTTTGATGCTCTCTGTCCCTCTCTCTCTCTCTCTCACTCTCTCTCCTCGCCTTTGTCTCTCCCTCTCTCTCTCTCACACACACACACACACAGAAAACTTTTAGTCCGATGCAGAGCCGCCGGTCCCACTGGTCCTCCGCCACTGAGAGCAATTTCTCTTTTCCTCCACCTCTCTCTCTCCTTTTCTTCTCCCTCTTTCTCGCCTCCTCTTGTGCCATTCATCTCTTCCCCGCTCACACACACACACACACACACACACTGTCCCATGCAGTCTGTTAGGCTACTATGCTATGCAGTCTCCACTTGACTGCCCACTCCCCTCTATAGCATGTGCACGTGCTCCCCTCGCTCTCATCCTCTCTCTCTCTCTCTCTCTCTCTCTCTCCCTGTCTTTATCTTTCTCTCTCTGTTTAGCTCACACACACTAAGCCATGCTCTCGTTCCCTCACCCCCTCCCCTCTCTCACTTTCTCTCTCTCCCCCCTCTCTCTCTCTCTCTCTCTGTTTCTGTGAAACTACAGTAGCTTTGTAGTCCCATGCTGAGCACACAGTGGTGATGATGTGATTGAATGGCATACGTTGCAGCCAGACCAAAGGAATGTCACAGTGTGTGACTGGATGTGTGTGTGTGTGTGTGTGTGTGTCTGCCAGCGCCGCCTGCATCCTTGTTGTCCGTCAAGCCGCCTGTGCTTGTAACTGTGTGTCAGCATATCTGTGTGACGGGGTGTATGCATGTGTTTGTGTGCGTTCAAGCCTTCAATTGCCCTTGTTGCTTGAGTGAACCCCGTTCACCTGAGACCCCCTGCCCCCTCCCATTAGCCTCAGTCCCACGATCCAGTACCACCGCTCCAACCTCGCACCCCTCCGCCACCTCACTCACCCCCCCTGCTGTCCCCCCCCCTTCCTCCCCTCCCTGTCCCTTTCTGAGATCAATACCAATTTATAGGCAAATGCACAAAGGCTGACTGGTGCTTTTAATGAATTGAACCATTGCTAGCGTCAGGCGTCTAATGAAGGCTCCGTGAGAGGCGTTAGCCAAACCTACGGCGGAGCAAGAGGAAGCATGCGAGCGGGCGTGCGGCGATATGCGGCGTGTTTGCGTGCATGTGCATGTGAGTGATTTTGAATTATGGGTGAACGGCCACCACTCCGTCCCAGTTCCCTGTTATGGTCCAACTGGGCTTCCCCCTTCAAATATCTGATGCCACTAATGCGAGACCAGACGTGATATTAAGGGGATGTAATGAAAGAAAGGAGAGCATGTGTGAGATAGAGATAAAAATATGAACTGAAATATAACTGATGACCCAGCATGCACTGCGGCTGGCTGCTTTGACAGACAGACAGCGCCAAACTGCAATATGAGGAAATCTTTTCCTCCTTCAGTCTTTAGCCGCCAACCTTTAACCTTAACAGTTCATAATATTGTGCTTTTTTTTTTTTTTTTTTTTTTTTAGCCAATAAGGCACCACGTGAATGACAAAAGCTGATTTTTTTTTTTCTTCCGGTATGGCGTCCACAGAGGAGTGGAAGATGGATATTTCGTCAAAGCGCCTCTGTGAATATTTTATGTGTGCATCTCGGCGCGCTTGTGTTTGTGCATATCTGCCCGCCGCTCGCTGCACAGGTATATTGCTTTTCCATGCTACATAATTCGACTCTTGCGCCTTGTCCTGTGATTCAGCTTTGAACACACAAATTGCCTGCGTGCACGAACTGCATCCATACAGTCTGCGTGGATATGTCATCCTCTGTAAAGCCCCCCCAATAGCCCCTTTGTGCATTCCTACCACAGTGTAACCAGTGCTATGGGGGCTGCGCACATCAGCCCAGCCCGCCCAGTAATTAAACTAAAAGTCTCTTCCATAAATCACACTCGTCCTCTCCTCTCTCTTCCTCCCTCGTTCCTCCCCTCTTCCTCTCTTTTCTCTTGCAGCGACGGAACGGGGGTTTGTGTAAATCACCGGCCGGGCTGGTAAATGAGGGGGCTTTGCATACACATGCGTACACACGCAAACATCACACACGTGCACACTTCAACCCTGCACTAGACGTAGACACATTACGAAGAATTAAGCTGCCTATCCACTCTGGCCTCCTCACCACCGCCATCACATATATTCCAGGCAGGGAATTACAATTCTCCAGGGAGAAATAACCAACTGCTGTAGATTGCAAGATAAGGGCAGTGTGTAATATGCACCCGCATTGCACTGTGATACACAGCGGTGCAGGAAATGGGTGGATTTTGCCAACATCTGGCATGACTTGTCTAATCCTCACAGCAGGGTGCAGTATCCAAAGACATTTCTCATCCCAATAAACCAGTCAGAAATAGATAACAAAACTAATTCTCCTATATAAACCCCTCTCCTTTCTATATATCCTTCACATTCACAGCTGGTGTGGTTGATCGCAAGCTAATGCCATGAAAAGCCAGCATTCACACCCATGGGGAGATCGCTTACTGGACAGATAAGCAGATAGATTCCCTTCAAACAGCTGTGGGTCTACTATAACCGCTACAGCCACGTAGGCTGTCTCCTATAGGGCCAGGCCAGGACACCCGACACCTCGCCACCGCCAGCACTTCACCATGAAGCCTGACAGGGCTCCGGACGCTTGACAGACAGCTGAGCACCGCTGATCTCCCTGGTATCTGCTAACCTGGTAAAATTAGCCCAGACAGAGAGAGAGAGAGAGAGAGAGAGAGAGAGAGAGAGAGAGAGAGATGGAAGCATATGCATGTACACTTTTAGAAGCCTGCTCTCTCTCTCTTTCTCTCTCCCTCTGCCGAGTGACACATGTGTGTGTGTCCCGTCTATAGATAGTGCTGAGGCCCCATTGGGATGAACTTCTCCGCTGATGCCCTCTCCGCCATTTAACCCCACAGCGAGGGCGAGCTTAGCACAGTGGCACATTAGAACATGCTAAACTGGTGTTTCTAAAGCTCACCTGTCCTCCTCAGGCCAATTTAGCACACTAAAACAGGACTGCACCGCTTCAGCATGGGGACACCAATGACCTACCAGTTTAGGTCCCTACTACAGAACAGGACATTGTTGGGCTCTGCTGCCAAACTTGAAGATCGTCATATGTATGCAAAATTTGTGCTTGAATTGCTCTTTTTTTTTGTTTGTTTTTCAAAACACAGAGAAACCACAAGCTCTCATACAGAAGTGATGTTTTGCATGCAATGTAATACTGATGTAATTTTTTTTTTTTTTTTTTTTTTTTTTTTTTTTTTTACATCAAACAGTTATGTGGTGCTGTAGTGGAGAGTGAAAATGCAAAGAAATATTTGTATATAAACTCATTTTGATTTGATTGCCAACCACAGTAATACGCATGTGTAAGGCCCACTGAAAGCATATGAAGTCATAAGATGAGTCACATCTTATCATCCTAATACTAACAGTTTGGTGTTTTAATTATATTGCAGTGGTCACTATTACAAGTCCTTTTCATCTAGTATAGAGAAGTCAAAATCTACCATCGTGATGAGATAATCCCACTTGTTTCCAATGCTAATGAACCTTTTTTCCCAAATTTTCAAGTCTCATTTTGTTGATATTAGTGAACTGATCTGCCTTATTTTGACTTGTTTCAACATTTTTATACTCTATGCCAGAAAATGGAAAAAAGTGGCAATGCTTCATCCCACTGCATGGCAGACAAACATAAGACTTTTAATAGAGCTTTTTTTTTTTTTTTTTTTTTTTTTTTTACCATGTTAACTGATTTTACTGATTGCAAATTCAAACCTTATGCACAAACTTATGTCAAAACAACAGATTGGTAAATCTCCTGTACATTTTCATTCTAAATGATATGAATTAGAGTACTGACTTAAGAGCTGCGTGAAAAAGAGACTCCCCACAGATAACCCTTGACCTTTTACCTCCCTTGCAGAGGTAAGAGGTGCACATGGTGATTTGTGTGGTTCAGACGCTGCAGTTATATATCTGTCACAAAATGCCACAGCAGTTCTAACAAGGAGTGGAGTGATAAATGGATAAGCAGACATTAGGCAGTACTCACAGTCCTTCCACCCTCCACCTCACTACACCTGTCTGTCTGCTGAGGAACTGCTAAAGAAACAACTGCACTGTGGAGGTGGCCGGGACACACACACACACACACACACACACACACACACAAACAAACACTCACTCACACAGAAATGCAATGAGTAAGCACCTACATAAACACACTCTTTCTACAAATATCCACACACACAAACACATGCACACACACCACATACCGTAGTAAAGGTGATCCAGATAGGGATGGTGGCCCATGCGGAGTGAAGCGGTCGCTGCAGGCAGACTCTCTGCTCCCTGGGAGCTGAATCAGCGATGGGGAGTTTAAGGATGCGGAGAGGAGGAGGAGGAGAGGAGGAGTGAAGAGGAGAGGAGAGGAAAGAAGAGGAAAGAGGAGGGTCACAGGACTTGCCTTGCCTCCTAGAAAAAGGACGAGGAGGGGGAAAAAGGCAGACCAAAAAAAAAAAAAAAGAAAAAGAAAAAAAGAAAGAAAATTATAAGAATAATAATCAAGGACCCAGGGCAGTGGAAAAAAGGAGAAAAAATAGTGCCCTAAAGAAAAAGCATAAAATGCTGAGAGATTCGTGTAAGAGGATTCAAATTGAAGTGATGACTGGGCATTGAAATGCGTCAGCTAGCAGCTGCCCGTCCCTCCGCAGCCACACCAGGCCATGTAAAGTTAGAAGGAAGACAGCTGATCAGACTGCCAGAGAAGGAGATGAAGCGAGATAGCGAGTGCTGACAGAGCTGAAGGACAAATCGGGAAGAGCGACGGAGGGAGGGAGGGAGGAGGAGAGAGAGAATGAAGTGACTGAAGAGAGGCTGGCAGAGGAAAACAGGGGAGAAATTATATAGATTGGAAAATAAAGGCAAGGAGAAGGGAATAGGGGGCAGGAAAAGAAGAAAGGAAGGGAGGACGGAAGGAAGAAAGGAAGGAAGGAAGGAAGGAAGTAGGGTGTCATGAAAGGAAAAAGAAATGAGTTCATGAAGATGGGAGGAAGGAAGTAAGGCAGGAGGCAGGAGGACGACAGGAAACAATAAGGTTAAAAGGGAAGGAAGGAAGGGAGGGAGGAAGGAAGGAAGGAAACAGGAAAGTGTGTTATGGGTGAGAGGAAAAGAAATAAGTTAATGAAAATGGATGGAGGAAGGAGGGTAGGAGGAGAGTAAGGCATAATAAAGAGAGGAAGGAAGCAAGGAAGGAAGGAAGGAAGGAAAAATAAGTTAATGGGGAAGGAAGTAAAAGGGAAGAAGGAAAGAAAAAATGAAAAGTTAGTACTAAAAGGGAGACACAAAGGGTGGAATTAATATAATACACAAGGAAGAAAGAAAGAGAAAGAAAGAAAGAAAGAAAGAAAGAAAGAAAGAAAGAAAGAAAGAAAGAAAGAAAGAAAAGCAAAATGAAGGAGTCACAGGGAGCTTTTCAACCCCTACTGGGTCTTACTGTCTCTGTCTCCTGTCCTGTCTCGTCCTTTTGCCCCCCATATTCCACTCCGTCACTTTCCCAATACAACGTCCAGCGGTCAGTGAAAGCAATTCCTCCAAAATAGAGAAATAAAAGAAAAAGAAGAAAAAAGTCAGCATACCCCCAAATAAAGGAGACATCAAATTTTCAGAGAAGAAAAAAAAAGAAAAAGAAAACGAAAAAAAAAATCACGTTCTGGGGATAAAAGGTCAAATGATACCACTCACAGGCACTGTTTGTACACCGGAAACATTGATTTTTTTTTTTTTTTTAATGGAGTGTTAAAAAAAATGGATGAAAGCAGGTTAGAATGAGCTTGCAGGAGGAGAGGGAGGGCAGCGTGACCAGAGTCAACCCCCACCGTCAGGGTTTTTATACCCAGGTAGGACGTGGAGCCGCGCGCCCCTCCGCTGGCCTGCCCGCTCAGCCACACTCCACGGCCTTATTTAGTGAAGCGTGGCAAAAAATAGCCTCTCAAGTGCCATGGGTGTCTGGATAAAAGTGGGTGGGTGGGAGAGTGGGAGGGACGGGGCGGGGAAAACTGGGAGGTAAGGCTGGAGGGAGGGGTGGGGGACGATCCCGGTCAATTTTAATCGCCGTGTCTGACTATTGACTAGTCTGGTCTGAGCTTGACTTACCCATCCTTCTCCTGTATTCATTTATTTATTTATTAAGTTATTTATTTTCCCTGCGTCAGTGTCCTTTAGTCACCTCCGCTCAGGACACGCAAGCGAGCAGCAGTCAATTTGCACCGAGCTTTGCTCTTTACCAGCAAACTTGGTTTCTCTCTCTCTATTTGTCGCCAGCTTCAAGCCACGCCCATGCTGCACTGCCCAGTATCAGCCACACCACAAATCATGCAAGTCTTATGTAAAGTAAAGTTTTAAAATCTTATTTTACTTAAAAGGTTAAAAAATAAATAAATCTGCCGCTAGGATGAGATAATCCCACTTGTTTCCAACACAAATCAACTTCCTTCCAGAATTATTTTGAATCAAGTTTAATTTTCTTGATACTAGCGGCTGAACTGCCTTATTCTGCCCTGTTTCAACATATTTATACTTGTTCCCATAAAACTTCCTGGAAGTATGAGACTAAATGACATGTTGAAATGTGCCGGTTTGCTTTTAATTACCCAGCAGCATATAAACTAGCCCAGGACATTTACCTAAAACAGCAGCATAAAAAGCTATAAATGCTTTTTACGCCGCAAACAACTCAATTTTCTCAAGTCATTTGGTCTCAAATTCAAAGCTGAAATCACATTTTTCTTAAAAAAAAAAAAAAAAAAAAAAAGAATCTGTTACTGGGATGAGATAATCCCACTTGTTTCCAACGCAAATCAACTTCCTTCCAGAGTTATTTTGAATCAAGTTTAATTTTCTTGATCCTAGCGGCTGATCTGCCTTATTCTTCCCTGTTTTAATATATTTATACTTGTTCCCATAAAAATTCCTGGAAATATGAGACTAAATGACATGTTGAAATGCGCCAGTTTAGTGCCAGTTTGCTCTTAATTACCCAGCAGCATATAAACTAGCCCAGACCATTTACCTAAAACAGCCAAACTGTACATGACCCCTCCGACTGCTTGCATTTGAAATTTCTCAATGAGCGTAGCTATGACGGCAAGCTATAAAAGCTTTTTACGCTGCAAACAACTCCATCTTCTCAAGTCATTTGGTCTCAAATTCAAAGTTGAAATCACATTTTTCTTAAAAAAAATAATAATAATAATAATAATTTGTTAGTGTGATGAGATAATCCCACTGGTTTTCAAGTCAATTTCAGTCGTTTCAGGATTTTTTCTGGGAACAAATATGAATATGTTGAAGTGAGGCTGATCAGCGCATTAGTTACATTTTCATGATAGGCTTCTTTTAAAGGTAGAAGTGTGCAATATTTCAGGGTTGTGCAGTAACTGAAATGTGAGTGTGTTGTGGGGCATTGTAGGTGTGTGTGTGTGTGGTGGTGGGGGGGGTATCATTTGAGATATGCAGCAGCTTTTTTACTGATGCTCCTCCTTTTACAATAATGGGATGACAGTGTCAGTGTCATCTGTCTGTGTATTGTGCAATCTTTACTTTCTATTTGTTAAAGTGCAATGACTTGAGTCCAATGCAAATTACCCAAGGGATATTAAAGGATGCAATACATATTAACGCATACTATAATTTTGTACCGTATTGTATCGTGGTATAGTATCAAGAAAATGACACTCTTCCTCTTATCACCCCACTCCCTGTTAGATGCAAGAGGAGTCGGCGAACATGTTGATTAGCATTGGAAATAAATGGTATTATCTCATCCCACTGTCTGATTGTGAAGATTGTAAGATTAAATATGAGACTGGCAGATTTTACAGTGCAGCTTGTTCCCAGTGGACGAGCAGGACGTTGGTGCAGTGGGCGCAGAACGTAGCCTGACTAGCTCATGTATTTTATAACAGTGTTTCCTAATAAGTGCATTAACTGTGTTTCTTTTCCATGTGGATATCTGTTTTCTTTTTCAATGCACGTGGCCTAATGAATAATGAAGTTTACCCGTGCGTGTGCACTTTCTCCAAAGTCTTGCCCTTCAGAATTGACAAACCTCAAGCCCACTAAAGCCGCTGGTGTCGATCCCCCGTCGTTGCCCCACTGCCCAATCTCCCTGCTGTATTTTTAGCCATGCCAAATAAAGAGGTGTGAGGCCTTCCAACACCAATCCAACCCCACACGCAGACACACACACACACACACACACACACACACACACACGAACACCCTCCCCACCCTTACTCACCAGTTGTAAGCCTCTGCTCCTTCTGACCCAAGCCTCAGTGACTGGGTCTGCTTCCCATTTGGTGACACTATGGAGTGATGCTATGTATGGACAACAGGACCAGAGAGAGAGAGAGAGAGAGAGAGAGAGAGAGAGAGAGAGAGACGAGACCCACATACAGATAGCTGACTGAGAGGTGTACACTCTCTGCGGGTGTGTGTTTATGTGTGTGTGTGTATGTGCATGTGTGTGTGCCTCAGGCCTGATGAAGAGTCTCAGGTGAGGTGAATGTATCTATGGAGGAAGAGGCAGAGAGACACAGAGAGATGGAGAGGGAGGCTCGGGGAATTGAGAGGACAGGAGGAGGAGAGGAGAGATGGGGAAAGAAAGGATATTGATTTCCACCTTAAAGAGGCAATCTCCGCTTCTCAGGAGCTCCCGGGACTAAGTGTGTGTATGTGTGTGTGTGCGTGTGTGTGTGTGTGTGTGTGCGTGCGTGTGTGTGTATGTGTATGTATCTATGTGTCTGTCTGTCTGTCTGTGTATCTGTCAAGGGATCACAGCAGAGGTTGGAGACACCAGTGCAGGCACCATACACACACACACACACACACACACACACACACACACAATCAGGTGCAGAATCTGAGCGACATTTGATAAAATAAAACAGAAAGGAAAAAAAAAACACCTTCAATTGATGTATTTTTCTGCTTTGCCTTCTTTGCGGAGCTTTCTGCAATTAGTCTCAACTCTCCTCACGCTTTTTTTCCTTTTCCTCTTTTTCTCCTTTTTGTCTCACCTGTGTTTTTCTTCTTCTTTTAGTTCTTTTAGTAATTAGCACTTATCTGACCGGTCAGACCGCTGTCACTGATGAACGCTCATACACATCAAGTTATGACAGAACGATCACAGGCACGTTTTAGCACAGATCAGACGTAGAGAAAGCCACTGTTGCAGCACCCTGATCATAAAGGGAGAGTAAAATAATCAAGTAAACAAATGAAGAGAGATCTAGTTACAATGATACATGACCAGCAACAAACCCCTCCAGAAAATAGTCACACACACACACACACTGCATAATAAATAAATAAATAATACACAATAAAAAAATATCACAAGAACAAGAACGATAATAATAATAATGTACAGCATAAAACAATTAAAAATTTAAAAAATCTTCAGCTTAACAAGTTTAGTCTGATATTCAGTCTTTTGTGTTTTTTCAAGCAAAAAATCTGCCAGTGGGATGAGATGATCCCGCTCGGTTCCAATGCAAATCAACTTCTCAGCTTTTTCTGCCTCAACATATTTGTACAGACTTCCTGAAACAAGTGATTTGCGTTAAGGAAAAAAAAAACAACAAAAAAACAAACAAACAAGAGTTAATACTGGATATGCAACTACATATGACTTCAGAGTTTTTTTTGCCATGTGGGAAAATCTCATATTTCTGCACAAGGCTGTAACAAACGGTTCTTCTACAGATACTTCTGAAAATATTTGTGAAGTTTTCCCTGCTGTGAAGTGTTTGCCTTTGTGACTAGGTCAGTCCAAAACGACTGTGTTCAGTTAGATTACATCTTTAATTTCTGAATACACAAATGAGAGAGGTGTTTGCCCACTGTCTATGTGTGTGTGTGTTTCTGAGTGTGTGTGCGTGCATGACTGTGAGCGCGCCCGAGCTCTCCTTCCCGCCTGCACGCCTCTTGACATTCATACCTGCAGTGCTGCATGCGTACAGTACGCCTGCACATGCGTGTGTGTGTGTGTGTGCGCGCGCCGATTTGTGTGGTTTGTGTGTCCCGCAACGTTGTCAACTGGCACTTCAGAGTCTGTACACTCATCCGATCCGGCTTAGCGAGCAGACAGAATAATAAGGTTGTGTTGTAGGACAAAAAAACAATAAGCTCCTTTAAACTCCGTCTCTCTGTGACAGGGGCGGTCCCATTGGAGACAAACTGCAACCAACATGACCAAACACCAAAATGTTTCCTCGCTTTTTTTTCCTCCTGTTTCCTCCCCTCTCTGCCCCCTCCCTCAGATGCAGTTAAAGTTCCCGGGGGACCATTACTTTAGCTGGCGTGTGAAATGGCCTAGGAGATGAATGCTTTTTCTGCATTACCTGGTGGCAGGGGAAAAGCAATGGATACAGTGTACAGATCCCGCAGACACTTTTTAATCTGGGAGAGAGAGCTCTCTGATCCAAGCCAACGGCGCGAAGGGGGGGAAAAAAAGGATACGTGAAAAGAGAAGGGAGGGGTGGGAAGGAGAAGAAGAGTAAGCAGAAAAAAAAGACAGGAAGAGAGAGAGAGTGTGTGTGTGTGTGTTGTGGGGGGGGGCACCGACTGACAGAGAGAAAGAGAAAGTAAGACGTGTGATTGTATTTTTAATTAGTACCACTGGAGAGGAAACTTAAATATATGACTTTGGGTAATACTTTACCCACGGAGAGGTTTTCAATGTAATGAAAAGACTTTGACTTTCGATTTGGCTCTAACGCTAATTGTACAGGACTGCCTGGGCCAAGTGCCTGGCCTGGAGCGCCTCATGAGAGAGACGAGGAGACCAAGCCATGGATGGGGGGTCTCTTCCCGTAAACGACAATTAGCCCTCAGTCCGGAGCCAGAGGAAGCAGATGCTCTCCGAGGTCAACGACCGACCCAAAACGGTCGGGCAGCGTGAATACCAAGCGGACTCCCGGCTAATGCTGCGCCTCGCTGCCATGTGGGAGCAGCCGGTGACCTTGTGTTTTTGTCATCTTCATGAAGCGGTCATCAAGAGGCAGACTTCATAAATCATGGGTGAGAACTTCATTGCGACTGACGGCATTGGAGAAAATAACCTTTTACAAATCAAATGGCAGGTTCCTAATTGATGTGTATATGTCATCATAGCAGCATTCACTAGATCCTTACATCATACCGGTCAAATTACGTGTGTCAAATTCTCAGTCAACTCCCACAGTCTTCTCCTGCACTGGCAACCTCTACAGAAACTTAATGCGTTATTTATACGAATCTTTTGAGAAATAAAAAGTAAAATAAAACTCCAAAGCACTCAGTAGAGCACATGGTGCCAAAATGATGTAATTGTCAAGATATGCCAGGTCCACGTGTTGGATAGTCGCCAATCAGCATGAAAAGTTTGTAAATTTTTCTTTGTCCCATAGCCAACCTTTCCTCAAAGGTCCATGGGAATCTGTTCAAAATGTTTAGAGATATCCTGCTAACTAACTACACACAACACAACAAAACAAAACAAAATACCATATTTTTATATGTAGTTTTCCTTAATGAAAAAAGAAAAAAAGTCACTCCGCTGTGAAAAATCAATGCAGATTGGGCAGATGAGATTTGTCAGCATCATATCTTTGTATCATTTACACTGTTTGTAAAACTGCTGGCTGCAGAGACTTAAATGTCTCATGTTTTGCTTGATATATGTTGTTCTTACATGACTGCATTCGGGCATTGTCCAGAGGAGCTTAAACGAGTAAGCAGTTAAGGACTGAGCGTATTCCTGAAGGACACATTGGCTGTTGTTGAACGCCTGACCCTTTTTTCTCTCCTCTGTATTCAAATGGAAAAAAGAGAGAGTTCTGAAAGCCCGCTATTATCTGTGTTTCTTTGGAAATAGACAGTGTGGTACAATCGGTTGTCTCTGTGATCCAGAGGTTTACATCCACTGTACTATTGTATAGAATGCCATCCATCTGTTCCCATATCAGTTTTATGTTTATGGGCCACTTTGATGAAGCAACTATAAAAGTTCAGTGATAGTGCCATTAGGGCCAGGGCTTGGTGAGTTGTGAATGCAGAGGAGGGACACAGTATAGACTTTGGCTGAGAAATGCCAGCAAGTCCAAAGAGCTCATAGCTTGAGACTAGTGCTGCATGAAACATCATGGAACTGAACATTTTCCATCCCCAGTCTCTGTGTTTTGCAGATTACGTGCAGGAATATGGTCAGATTTACCCCCCTTTTTGGCCGACATAAATGTTAATGACTTCAAATAAAAGTATGTATCATCATAGGCACTGCCAAACTAATGTAAGGTATTAGGGATGAGGCAGTATACTTATCTCATGATATGATTCGGTCCACAATACGGGCTGATGATCGATACAACCACAATATGGTGTAATAAATAAAATTTCAATGACAACAAAGTACTACTGTGCAGAACTACACTGATCTCTGAAGTGCAAATATTTCTGGCAAGGACGCTGACTTCCTCAAAGGTAAATCATTTAAAAATGTCATTACAAAGTTGAAATAATATAATTTCAGCAGAGAACTAGCGAAATTGTGATGTGAGAAACATCTCATTTGTGATTTCTGCAGCAGATTAAAATGCACCTAAATGTATCCTGATTCATTTTTGCCCCACAATACACGTTGTCATATTGTATGACAATACATGTTGTGATATATTGTCCTTTCTCTGTGCAGAACATAAGAATAGAGGCTTTGCTGCTGTGTTCATACCAACTTGTGATTGTCATGTGTATATTTGCAGTCTTTGTTCCACCCACTGACAGTATGTATCAGCTGCACTGGTTTTAAAGGAGTAGGAATAAAAGGAGTAGTTGAGGGCACACAAGTGAAAGACAAAAAATGTAAAGCAGGCCTATTCAGTAGTGTTCAGACTGGCCCCTTTGATTTATACTGATCAACAATATAAATATACCTTTATTCCCCTGAGAGAAAGGCATTCTTTGCATCAAGCCCTGCACTATTTTCTCCTGTAGTAGAGAATTGGATTTTCTTCTTCGTTCCGCCTCTTGTGAGAGCTGTCAGTCATCCCTGGATTACACAGCTCAGCCGCCTTGTATTTCTCCTTTTACAACGGCAGGCAATTCACTCAGAGCCCAAATTTTACGAAATTAAAATATACTTGTATACCAATGATGTCGTCTCCATCAAAACAAAAGAACGGCTGAAAAGCAATTTCATCTTTTCACAGATAGCAGCAAAATGAAGCAACCAAATGAAATGAATAAAATGTAGCCCCACTGTGGATTTGTTCGAGAGTTTATTATCCCTAATGGGAAATTAGCGTCGCGGCAAGCTATACAAAACAATGCATAATCGTAATAAACAAAATACAAAAAAGAGAAGAAAATATGTATATAAGGCACATTAAAATGGCACGATGGACAGAGAGGTAGATTGAATGGCCGAGGAAGAGGATGCATGAAATGGAGAGTATCTGTTGCAGTTAAGCAGGTTTATGGCATGTGGGATAAATGAGGGCATTTAACTTAAGCGAAGACATACAGATTCCCCCATTCATTCTAAATCTGATGCTGCTACAAGTGCAGTCAAAGCCCAATCTGGGATGAACTAAGCTGAAGGCAGACACTATAACAGAGAGAGAGAAGGAGAAAGAAAGAAAGAGAGAGACAGGCAGTACAGCCAGCGAGGGTCAAAGAGTCATTCCTGAAAAAGACGGCCACAGATATAATGCACAGAGCAATATAAAAAAACATATTTTGAAGTTGGATACGCATCATGCATAGTTATCTTGCAGGTGACGTCCCCACTTCTGAGTCTGCAAGAGCGCCTTGCCGCCGAGATTGAGCGCACTTCAAATAGTTCAAATAAACCATTTTGAATCATTCATAGGCCTGTTTCTGTCCTCTTGTGCCGTTCCCCAGCTGTATGATTTAGTGCCAGCAGGATTTGGCCAATCTCTGTGGCACGGGCTGAGTTATGGGCCCCAGACAGCTCCAGTGTAGTGTGTCAGCTCCAAATCGATGAACACATCTAAATATAAACTTGTCTCATGTAACGCTGACAAAATCATCCCCCATTTTATTTTTCAATAAACATCCAGCTAGTGGAGAGGAGCTTTTTTTTTCCCCGTGTGCATGTGCATGTAGACGTGTGTGTATGTATGTCCTTGCTTTTGTGGATGCATGTGGACAAGTGGATGCATGCATGTGTGTCTGTGTCTGTGTGTCACTGTTAAGAAAGACAACAAAGCGCTCATGATGTCAGTGCAGTGGTGGGTTCTGACCTAACCATCACTCAGAGGCAAAGACAAAGGGAATCTCCCTCCCTCGCTCTGCACACACACACACACAGACACTCTGGAAGCATGGCTTGACCAGTTGAGGGTGGGAGTAAGGTGAGAATGAATTCTAGTGGAAGACAGAGGCAGACAGGTAGGCGGTGCATGGCTTTGGGCCAGACTTTATTTTTCTTTTTTCTGTCTACATGGACTTCTTCCTTAGGCTGAGAATAGCATTGACTTGCCCTTTGTTTCACACAGATATATATCTGTCTCAGTGGCAAGGTCATGTGACACTTTCACACACACACACACACACACACACACACTCTCTCTCTCTCTCTCCCCTCTTTGTTTCCAATATCTCTCGGTCTCACACACACTTACTCACTCTGGCCAATCCGTGCCTGATCTTGGATATAGCGTTGTGCCACCAAGAAACAACAACCCTCAGGTCGGCACATAACAACAATGTTAAATCAAGGCGAGTTTCAATTATCTTTATTGTCAGCCAAAGTGTGCCTTGTATCGCTGCCATTCTCCGCCATGCTAATGCACTGCCGGTCGGTGGGCCGGAGGAGGGGGAGCCGGGCCCTCGGAGGGGACTTGGGGAGCAAGCCAGTGACACATTGATGGATCTCAGTCCTGCTTCGCATAATCATTCTCCTGGCCACTCGAGGACAGAGAGAGAGAGAGAGAGAGAAAGACAGAGGAGGAGAGGCGGAGAGGGACACAAAAAGACGAAGAAAGACGAGCAAAGAGAGCTGAGAGAGAGAGGAAGAAGAAGTAGAGGAAGAGAAGAAGACAGGGGGTGAAAGGAGGAATTAGAGAGTGAACAGCGTAAAAGAGGAAGAACAGGAATGCCGTGCAGTGCATTATTTAGAGGGAGGGAAAGCAGAGAGAGAGAGAGCGGAGCGTGAGCCCGGCTCGGAAGGAGGAGTGGGCGAAGGAGGGGTGAGGAAGAGGAAGGGACAAAGAGGGGAATGGGAAACGGTGAGGGGAGGTGAAGGATGGAGTCAGGGGGCGAGCGCGGGGGAGGGAGGCGTTGCAAGGGAGGGCAGGGGGAGCTGAGCGCGTGTAGGGCTGGGAGAGATCAGAGCTGCAGCTGTAGCCTGCGATAGCGGCGCGTGTGTTAACATGCTACCTCGCTCCCCTCGTACATCTGTTCATTCATTCCCCTCCGCTCGGAGCCGGGCGCCGCCAGGTGATCATTTTCTCTGTGAATTAGGACTCCCGGCAGAGTACAGTCCATTAGGGCGGATCGCTGTGTATCAGTGTCTCACGCAACCAATTGAGCATGAGAGAGCAAGCGCACAAGAGTAGCGGCTGTCTCCAAGAGCCGACTCAGCAATGTACAAATGTGACTGTTTTCCATGTATTATTGCATTGTCACTATTGCTGCAGTTGTACACTGATTTTACGTGCCGCATATAATATTTTTTTCTCATCTTTTTCTGTATTTCCATAGAGTGCATGTTTCTCATTTTTATGTTTGCCCAGTGTGTATCACTGCTGTTACTTGCATGCCCAACAGAGATATCCATCACTTGAAACACAACAATTATATCTTACAAAACAATGAATACAGCAAAACTTAGAGCAAAAACTTTAAAGTTTAGAGTATTTAAGCCCTTAACTATATTTTGTGCAGCCTTTATGCAAGATAAATGCTGTATTCCCACTTTTCATGCCTTTCACTCACACGTCTACTTAATTCTTGTGTTGTGATTATCTGTCACTGAAATTTCTCCCTTTTGTTACTTTCTTATTCATATTCAGTTTTTCTTTGCTGTATCCTGTTACTCCCTGCTTCTTTAAAGACCCGGTTTCACAGGAAACACTGTCCGTGTCATCTGATTACATTTGATATGGATGCAGCCACAGGCGCCGTCAGAGTTAATATTTGATCAAATGGAAATTTTGGCTTAAATTGTTGGTCTCACACTGATGAAACAATGTAAAGCAAAGTGTGTCCTGTAATTCAAATGTGGTTAATAAAACAGTCACCGGGAGAAGCAGCGGAAGACAAATTGTACATGTGCATGCGGCTGTGTGCTGTATGTGTGTATGTGTGGGAAAGAGAAAGACAGAGAGAGAAAGAGACAGCGAGAGGAGAGAGAGAGAGAAAGAGGGAGAGATGAATAAAAAGTAGAGCGCTAATCCAGTGATGAATCTGTGTGTTTTTTGGTACTGGCAGCTCTGATTTATCACCAACACTTTATTCAAGGTCCTGAAATTAGTAAGTCGCTCCACAAGATGGAAACCCCAGACTTAGGAGATGGTGACAAACTGGGTGTCTGCCGCTGTGTGTGTGTGTGTGTGTGTTTGTGCATGTGTGTTGGTTTGTGGTGCACACAGTTGAGCATGTGTGTAAGCGTACGCATGTGTACATATGAGCGCGCATTTGCATGAGTTGTCCATGCTTGTAGGTGATCATGTGTGAGTGAGTCTGTGTATGTGTGTGTGTGCATGTGTGTGTGTGTGCTCATGTGAAATTGTTGCAGTTGGACAAATCAGATCGCAGCTTAAGAATCCACTCAGACCACCAGCACTGGTCATGAAGAGGCCTAATAGAAACACTTTTACCTCTGGGACAAAAGTTTCTTCAAGGTGCACATCCGCCTCCTGGAAGATGAACAAAATATTAGCTGAATGATAGAGGGAGACAGACTGAGGCTATTATAAAGGAGAAAGGAGGGGGGCTGGAGGGGGGGCTCCTGAGGACATTATGAGAAGCGGTACGCTAGCTGATGATGAAAAGGCTGCAGGGTCTGGCTGGGAGAATTTGTTGAGATATAGGTGCGATACAGCAGGCCCTGGGCCCAGGGCTGACGCTGCTGGGGCTGAGGCAGCGAGATAATAAAAAGTGCCTTTCTCCTTTTCTACTACCTTAACTCTTCTCTCTCTCTCTCTCTCTCTCTCTCTCTCTCTCTCTCTCTCTCTCTCTTTCTCCTCTTCACTCCCTCTAAAACCTCTTTCCCTCTTTTTCTCTGCCTGCTGTTGAGACCATTGGACAATGAAGGTTAAAGTTCTTACTCTCCTCCTATCCTTCCTCTTCCTCATCCACTCTTCTCCTTTTCAAACACAGTCTCTGGTCCAGATTCGCCAAGACTGTGTTGCGAGGGCAATCTGCAAAATTTTCATCATGTTAACTAAGAAAAGGATGCAATTCAAGTTCTGCTGCAAACAAACCCTCAAATGAGCATTGTGCAAGCACATAGCTGTCTTCACCGCCAATTGCAAATTGCACGCTTCAGCTTTAGGACTTAATTCACCAAGGCTGGAACCTTTGCACCCTGAAGCCCTTTCATAAGCATTCTCTGATCTGATCTGAAATTCTAAGAAAACCAATATCCAAATTATCGCAGCTATGCATTAATTGCAAAAGTAATCCTTTACACTACCTTTAAATGAATCTTACATATGCTAGGCAATATGGACAAAATCAAATATCTTTGACTGAATACTTTGACATTGATATTGTGACAATATTGTGGCAATGAATGCTTTCATAAGACACTGTATTTATACACAAGACATTTTTTGATAAACAGTCATTAGTCATGTAGATATGATGGTCAAGCAAGTAGAGGCAAACTGGTCTAAGGGGACCAGACGTAATTTTCTTCGTACGCTTTCTCTCAGAACTACTTTCATTAAGTGCCAAGCACTGCACTGAGAATAGCTGGAGTTGAGGCTATAGAGGTAAAACATTGCATCTCTTTACTGTAATGCAGCCTTAAAAACAAACAATAAAAAAAGAAAACACTTATGCTCTTTCATGATATTATGACATCCAAAATCCCAGTTAAGATCTGGTCTCGCATCACAACATCGATGTAATATTGATATCAAGTATCGCCCAGCTCCTGCTACAGTAATTTTGGAAGCTGTATTGGTGAATTGGACACAATATGAAGACATATTTGCATATACACATATGCATGACTCTGACAGGTGGAAAAAGGCTTTATTTATTTTATGTATTTATTTATTTTATTTTTTTGACAAGCGCTAGCAGGCACAATTTCCACTCCCGTTATAATGCAAGGAATTCTGGTTCAGTCATACTGGAGATATGGCTTGCACTCTTCCCTGCAGTAACCGTAGTGAATCTAGGCCTCAGTGTTTTATGCCTCCAGAGCCGAATTCAGCTCCACCTGGAGATGGATGGCTGCTGGTTGGACAAGGTATGCGTACTATCTCTGCTTGACTGTGAATGGTGGGAGCAGTAGGTGATTGGGAGGAAAGGAATGGGTTATGGAAGAGGGAGGTGGCAAGTAAAACGTAGAAGGATAGGGAGAGAGTGGACGAGGGAGTGAGTGAGGGATAGCCCGACAAATGGAGTGAAGAAATAAAGGAGGGGAGGGGTGAGGAGGTAGTGTTGGAGTGGGAGGGGGGAGAAAGTTTGGATATCAGAGATTGCAGGTCCCCCCTGAGATGGATTGGTGCTGGCTGGCCAGGCTATACCTGCTATCACAGTGGACAAAAAAAAAAAAAAGAGCGGAGGTGGAGGATTGGGGAAACAATGAAGAAAGACGGGAGGAGGGTTAGAGGGCAATGGGGGTGAGGGGTAATCCAGAGAGATAAAAGGAGAGCGAAAATGGGAGGGAAGGAAAAGAGGAAGCAAAGGCACTAACGGAGGGAAAGGTGGCAGCAAGGAAAGAAGGCAGAGATGGAGGAAAAGAAGGCTGGAAGATGGAGGAGGTTGGAGGTAGCAGAGAAAGGGGAGGAGAGAAAAATGGTCAAAACTAACCAGCCAAGTAAGTTTCAGCATGGGTCTCTCTCTCTCTCTCTCTCTCTCTCTCTCTCTCTCTCTCTCTCTCTCTCCTCCCCCCTCTCTTCTCCTTCCCTCTCTCTTGTTCAGTATGATTTATGAGCACAAAGCTCCAAAACACTCTCAGACACTGTCTTCCACTGCACTGTTGATGATGTGGGTATTTATATACACACAATCTGGCTTTTTCTCCTACATATAGTGCAAGGGTGTGTATATATGTGTGTGTGTGTCGGCACACAAATGTGCATGTGTGTATGTGTATGCACGTGTGTGCATGCACGTGTGTGCATGCATGCATTTGTTTGTGTACTCGTGCATCATAGATTTCTCCTGACTTAACCCAATTTCTTTGTCCTCAAAATGCTGCCCAATGACACTGATAACATTCTAGTCATCAGCCCTTACAGAGTGTGCTGCAGAAGCAGCAACACACCTGCACACACACACACACACACACACAAAACACACACAAACACACTCGGGATTACAGTGAATGTTCTGTATTTATCCTGAGGCCATAATGGTTTTGGCTTGCCACTTGACAGTTTTAAACATAAGGGCTTAGCAGAGGGACAGTATCAGCGGAGAAAGAAAACAACATTCATTAAGGACCTTTGACCTATTCATAGACTCTGTATCTGCCAAGGGGCACATAGACTCCTTGTTTCTGTGCGCTTAGTGCTGAGAGCAACTTGTCGAGAAGATGCAGAAAATGAAGGAACAGACGAAGACAAAGAGATAGAGGAAAAAAGTGATTTATTTCAGTTTGCTCTGACTGCATTTTACTAACAGTTTTCCCATAATCTCTTTTTACATTGTTATCATATTGTGTAATTCCTTTGTAAGAGTCGACTGCTTCCATGAATAATAAACAGGCATGCATACTGTATACAACAATCACAGAAAACTAACAATTCTGTGTAGTGAGCCCTGGCGAAGCTTCTCTTTATGGTAATATAGCAATATAATGCTAATATAATGCTCTTGCATCTCTCAGTTGATTTTATTTAACTATTCATGAATCAGAATTCAGGCGATGTCCATTGTCTTCTTCTCGGTCTCTTACAATAGCAACATCTTGTAACTGCAGTTCTAGAGGCACTTAAATTTGCATGCGCAGTACTCCAATGGGCCTACTCACTTTATATCTTCTCACCCTACACATAGAAGGTGAATTTACCTCTATTCTACATCCATTAAGTGTTAAGTGACTTCTGGAGCAGCAGAGCTGAAGTTACATGTAACCTTCACTCTACTTCATGTGGGCATTGCCCTCTAATGAGATTCTATGAGTGATCACTGCACCTTCTCCTGCAGCGTAATATGGCAGAAACCTTCAGCAACCAGACCTGACTGACTGTCGTTGTGTATACACAGTGTTACTATAGGTGCCCATGTCATCCTCTACTATTTCCTTTGGTAGTGGATGAGAAGGACGCTGACCCTGAACCTGCTTTTTTCTCTGATTGCATATCCTGTCTTGAGATATGCCACACCAATTGGGCTGTTTGGAACATAACCTCCTGGGCTATGAGAATGTGTGGTGGTGCCAAAACACTTCGACAAGGTGTAGGGGTCAAGGAACTGCCAAATAGCATTTTGCTGTACTTGTGGGCTCTCCTTTAAAATATACCTTACATGTGTAGTGGTACAACTGAGAAAAACTATTGGAGGTTTTTAATGAAAGAATGGTGGACAGTCTAGATGATAAGCCACACTCTGAGGGATACAATATGGGCCCCATGTCTCCAGTTTTCCTGGGAACCAAGACACACCTGGAGTATATGGACCCGTGACTCTATCCTCTGGCAAAACTACAGATATAGTTTCTGTAATACTCCCTGAGTCTCTTACAAGAAAACAGTAATGCTCTTTAATGAGGACATAATTGTTCAGTTGAACGGAGCCAGGAACGGCAAAACTGAGTACAGTTCAGTCAAAGCATTTTGTCCACCTGTCCACCTGAAAACACTCAGCAGGCATGCAGCTCTAGAAAGACCTTCTACATGACATTGGCCGAATGAGGGTGGATCAGCCCATGGAGGACTAGATTTAAAAGATCTGGTGACAAACCACCAAACTGACCACTCCACAATCAGTCTGCAATACATCTGAGCACAGACAAGGGAGAGCTATCTTGTGTCGTCAGCCGTTTGTACCAAATGATGCCCACGCCAAAGGTAACATGCTAGATTCGGATAGTGGACAGGGACAGGCTGGCTATGACACACCCTATGATGGCAGCCTCACCCTTTCTGTGGTTGCTTAGCTGTCCCACCATGAAGGATGCTAAATCAATCTCATCGGCTGGAAGGGAAGTCTTTCCTGTCAGCAGCCATCACAGAGACACGCCTAACAGCCCCAGGGTTGTTGGCTGCTGCTGCTGACTGCATTGTTCAATGTCTGCGGTGGAATAAGTCCCAATTCCCTGACCAATGATTGAAGCCAGGAGAAAAATGGGCAACTAACGCATTGTTGAGAGGGGAGTGCCCTGACAGAATGTGTCAGACTTCCTTTTACACCCTTGTAAAGATTATGAGGCTGCAGACGGGAGCCCTGATCTTCATGCGCTCTGACCAGGGCTCTCTCCTTTAGACAGATGCGGTGTTAAGGGACTATGGGAGGTGCATGGTGCAGGCAGATCATGACTTTAGTTTCCCTTGCATCACAAATGGAAGAGTTTGAGCGATGGAAGAACAACACCATGTGGGCAGAGACAGAGAAAAGACAGCATCATAGTTGGTGTCTTCCACAAGGACCAGGGCTGTGGAAGAAGGGCCGGACTCAAGAGGGCAGCTGCCATCTTCAGTGTTGCTCGCATTACATTCCAGCTGCAGCGCCAAGGAGCAGGTGAAGCAGCTCCCACTTTGCCGGCTGGTGCACAATCCATTGAATCTCATGCACTTATGGGGATTGGTGACGGGATCAGACTGTCACCAGTTTAAGACAAAAGCTATCCCACAAAAGTAATAAGATTGGTAGACTTACACTCATTGACCAAGTACATGCATACAAATTTCAGTGCAATGAGGAAACTAGATGAGTGGACGAAGGCTGTGAGAATCTTATTCATTCACATATCTCATTATCGATAACACACACAAAAATGGCTCAAAGGGAAAACATACAAATAGGGAAGGAAAGACAATGAAATGAGCGTTAACTGAGCATATCTGAGGACAGCTGTCATGTGCAGACCAGGCGAGCAGGACTGAAGATGATTATGGTTATTACAGTTTTTTTTCTGAATGTCTAACCACTAACAGTGATTCTTGAGGCTCTGTCTCTGAAACATTCACACTTGTAGCCAAAGCATTTACCAACTGTGTTGTAGTTTTAGAGCACACTTTTTGCTACACACTGCTTTACACTCATTTTGCAGTTTAACAACACACTTCTGGCAAAATTGGAAACACTGATCTCTCACATTTACACAATGTGAAAACACTTCTACATAAATAATGAGTTCACTTACAAATCAGACCTTGAGCCACAGGTAAACATTTGGTTTGGACAACAGTGGAGGCCAATGTTGGACAGAGAGGAAGAGGGGTGAGAACTACAGGAGGAGGAAAAGGAAGATGAGGGGGAAGATGAGGAGATGAAGGAGCCCTCTTTCCCTCTATCCCACCCTCTTTATTGGCCAGACCCACAAGACCCACAGACGACGGGATGTAGCCTCATTTTTTCCATTATTTTTTCTTTCACAAATGTCTCTTTTTTTTTCTTCTGTGCTTTTATTTTTTGTCGAGTCTTACAGTACAACATTTTGAAGGAAAAAAAACCTTTTTCCCCTCATTTGCACTGATAGTATGTCATGTTCAGGACACACATCCATACTTTTGGACACGTGGTTGTGTTGTGTGTGTGTTTACTACATGTATGACAAAACTTTATTGTAAATGATGGTGTGTGTTATATAGGAGTTTGAAGAGTTTTGCAATAATGGTTTGCTTTTGTAAGAGATGTATAATGGTTTGCTGGATTGGTGTAAAGCTGTGTGGTTGGTGTGTAAAGTTTTGCAAAAATAGCCAATAGTTTCAAAGATAGTGCCTAAGCAACCAGAAAAAAATGGCAACACAAATACACGCTCTATTTGTCCACCAAGCCCCGTGTTAAATATGGACAAATCAGCAAGCAGCTATAGTACACTATTAGCTTGATGTTGGCTTTGCAACAGAACTGCAACGAATAGTCAAATAATCAATTAGTTGCCAACTAGTAAATGGCCAAATATTTTGATCATCGATTAATCGTTTGAGTCATTTTCAAGAAAAGCTATTTCCAAATTCTCTTTTTACAGTTTCTCAAATGTGAATATTTTCTGGTTTCTTTAGTCCTCTATGGCAGTAAACCAAATATTTTTGGCTGTGGACTGTTGGATGGGACAACACAAGACGTTTGAGGATGTCAGCTTGGGCTGTGAGAAACTGTGAAACGTTTTTCACCATTTTCTGACATTTTATGGATCAAACAACTAATCGATTAATGGAGAAAATAATCCAAAGATTAACTGGGAATGAAAATAATGCTTAGTTGCAGCTCTATGCACAAACACGGCCTGCTAAATTATCTAATTACTCTAATGCCTGGTGGAGATGGCCTGTGTTAGTTGCATATTTATTGACTGAGTGGCAGTAATGTGTGATTAGGAATGAAGGAGCATGCAGTCTACATTGAGGATGAATGTCCCATGTGAGGCTTCAGGACATTTCTTTATCAGTAACTGACCTCACCTCTGTCCTGCTGTTTGCTTCCTTACATAGTCAGCTGCAGAGTCCTTAGACCTTATTAATTTGAGCATGTAGCCCAGTGATATTTATCTGTGCCACATTACATGACCTTGTTACTACACTGAATTTCATTTTCCCAATGGATGCCACCTTTGGGATCTTATCCCTCACATTCACCTACACTTGTTGCTCCTCAAGACATTTCACCTTCATTTAGAATGAAAAGAAACTGAGGAAGCTGCAGAAAAAAACACCCAGCAAGCTCTACAGCTGAAACCCAACACTAAAGGTACAAAGCACCGAGAATGGCTATTATTGTGCTATTATTTGTATTATTTTGTAAAAGTAAAATTGCTCATAATATAGAGTTGGGTTGCATAGCACTTTTTATTTTTAGTAGAAAGAGATTTATCAATACTCTTTATTAACCATGGTTTACACGTTGTCATGGCCATGTCAACTGGGAAGGCACATGTGATCTCGCTCTCCCTCTGTGTGCGTGTGTGTGTGTGTGTGTGTGTGTGTGGACATTTTTTTTTTTTTTTTTTTTTTTTTTTTTTTTACCATGATTACAACAGACAGACAGAGGTGCTCATTTTTCAGAAAGACTAACCGCTTGACCTTTATGAGGACAAAACTTTCACAGATAACGTGACATTGGCCTAGCGTGATGATATGTAGGAACACACATGCATGTGTATTAGAGAGTGAAGAAGAGAGATTATACATCTGTTCAAATGTCATTCCTTTACATTGAATCAATTCTCATTAAATGAAGCAGAGGTCGACTGATATGGACTGACTGCAGTGCAGCACTGCGTTTATTTTTCAGTGAGAAATGGAGTCTTCCTCTGCGTCCTTGGTCAGACAGCAGCAGCAGAAGACAGTTTGAAATAGCCGACGGAGGAAGCGTTGGACTCTTGTCCTGGTCCTGGTCTCGGTCTGTTTGACCTCTGAAAAGTCAAAGAGCAAAGAGCAAAGTCAGTGGCTGGATTCTTCTTGATGGATGTAACCATCAGCTGCAGAGTGAACGGGCCTAAACACTCAGAGAGTCAGAGAGAAGAGCTCCTACCTGATGTGGAGTCGGAGGAGAGTTCAAGCTCCTTGCTGTCAGCCGGGCAGAGGGTCAAGTCCTCCTGCCCTGCAGCTTCAGCAGGAGGGGTCAGAGGCACCACAGTACTCCATCTCTGTGGTGGATGTTGCATCCTCCTCCAGGCCGGGCTAATGGCTTGAACCTCCATCATGGGAGGAATTATCTAGTTACACCTAAAAAAGAACTCTGTGGTCTTCTTTCTTATGTGGTTATCAGCACTTCAGATGTTTCTGCATGCTTTGGGGGCTCAAACATGGCAGAAATTTCCCCCACTGCGTGGCAACGATGCTCATCAGCAACCTTTGAGCTGAAGCGGTTTAGCTCACTCACCAGAACATAGGGATGTAATTCTGATTTTCTCCTAAATAGAGAGAACCCTTTTGTCCCAGATGGAGCGGGATGGATCACAGAGTGGAGGAGACCTGGTCCAAAACGGCTTTTGTAACTCCTGCAGCCAGGAGGCAGGAGCCGGGCTCCAGCTGCTTCTCCACCAGGCTCTTAATTGCCTTAATTCCTGCAGCCAGCCACTGGATGTGAGGCTCTCTGCAGAATACACACATTCAAAATAAGTTGAAATGCATTTCATCTTATCACACAGACATCACCTCATGCTGTCACTGTGTAGTTTAAGTGATAAATGTGACTCAGTGATAGCAGCGACTGTCAGCCCCTGGTGAATTGAGCTTCATTCAGGCTTCAAATTCAATGTCCCTCATCTTCATGCAAATGTTCAACTGCCACGTCTCAAACATAAATGAAATTCATCATTCAAATTTGAGCTTTTTACAGAATAAATCTGGTATTAGGTGATCATTTACTCCAAACGTATCATGATAATGGTCTCACCAGCATGAGGCCAGGCTGGACAATCTCTGCATCGTGGTCCTCAAGTGAGAACATCCACAAACTTCAGACAAAAAACAAACAGAAAGGTTTTCTTTACTTTTGCTCTATTTTGAGCAGAGTTAATGACAGATTGAGTTGTGGACTGTGTGTGTGTGTCTCACCGCTCCCAGAGAGTCTTCTTGCCCCGCTCCACCAGCCAGTCGGTCATGTCTTCAGCCGTCACCTGAGACAGGAGCTGGTTTTGCTGCTGAAGCCTCAGCATCTCCACCATCCCTTTTTCTACAAGAAAATAGAAAAAAAAAATCAGAGGGTTTTATGCATAAGCAAAATCATAAAAGAGACACTTGACACTTGACGCTTGAATTCATCTGTTTTGTTTTTTGTATTTTTTGTATTATTATTTTTTTTTTCTGGTGTAAACTGTTCTTACCTGTGAAAGATAATAATTCTTCTGCCAGCAGATTTCTATGGTCAGTTTGTACACTGGGGCATAGAGCAGTTGCTTAAAAGAAAATCAGGGCATGTCAGAAGTATTTTTTTCATCAGTGTTTTAAATTTTGTTTTAAATAAAGTACAAAATATCTGCGATTTAACTGCAACACAAAAAACTCAAATACCTCAATGGGTCTATAGGTGGCCCTGCCTTCTATCCAGTCCATGGATGTTTTGCTGCAGCACAATTCAAAATTAAAGCAGTGACTAAAGATTAAAGCAGAACTAAAGACTAAAGTAGAACTCGACTCCTCATGAGACACAGATCGTGTTTGGTTCTGCTGCTCAGGCTGAGATCAGCAGAGAAAATGTCCGGGCAACTTGAGCAAGACAGATCAAGTAGGAACCACTGAGCTAAAATGTTTTTACACGACAACATGTTACTGATGTTTAAAGCTGTGTGTTGACTGGGTCAGTGTGTTGGCAGCTCTAACAGCACCTTGTTAACTGTGATACACTGTGTAACACTCGGCAAGGCAGCACAGGCCAAGTACACACACAAGCCACATTTTGTAGCTGAAATGCCAAATAAATAAATAAAAAACAAACTAAACCAACAAATAAATAAAATGATGAAAATAAATAAATAAAATGATGAAAATGAATAAATAAATAAATATATACATATATAATATGTATCAAGGCCCATATTCCAGTGTCTAACATGTTACAGTTTTTTGTTTTTTTTCTGAATGTTTAAACACTAACAGTGATTCTTGAGGCTCCGTCTCTGAATCATTCTCACTTGTAGCCGATGCATTTACCAACTGTATCAAAATGAATGCACATTCTCTGCTGTACACTCAGTTTGTCATTTTAGCCCTGCATACAGAAAAAAAAAATTAAAAAAAATTCTACTGTCAGTGTGTAGTTGGTGCTTCATGTGCTTATTCAAATGATGGTGCGTGTGTGCTGGATTGACAAGTTATTTTACTGGGGTTTGAGGAGTTTTGCAAGAATTGTTTGCTTTTGCAAGAGATGTAAAATGTTTTGCTGGTTTGGTGTGAGATTTTGTGGTTGGGGTGTAGAGTTTTGCAAAAACAGACGATCGTTTCAAAGATAGAGCCTGAGCAATCAGAGCAAACTGTAATACCAGGGGGAATCACAGGAAAAAATGAACCAAACACTGAGAACACAGGCGGACAAGACAGAACAAATGAACCAGCAAACAACAAAATGTAATACAACTGAACTCTTGAGGAAAGAAGGTACAGGTGACAAGACAGGAGAACAGGTAAGGAGCTGATTGGCTGGGGAAAGCAATGGGAACAGGGCGGGGCTGACGGGGTCAACACGGTGCAGGCAAAGGGGTTACTTCACGGAAATGTATCTCAGTATCTCAGTTGACACATTATTTGCACTGGATGGTGATTTTCAGCCACTTTTCCTCTACATTAGTGAAAGCCACAGTGATCAGATATGTAACTATTCTGAACTGAAAGACAACATGAGCAAAGTAGCAAGGAACAACATTTTTAGGTTAAGGCAGTGCTCTGACCTGAAAATCATGACATAGTTATACCAGGATCCTGGTTTTTCATCTTAGTTTTAATGAAGCTTGCATCGTATAGGACAGGCGGGGGTAATGAACAGTTTCGGGAGGTGTATGAATCCACTTTAATGAGAATCATAGGCGGTAACTCACAGAGCCCCAGGTTCAGTTATATGCCCCAATCACACTGTGCAAGTGTAGTTATGAAAGTGATCCCAGGATTATCATTATGAATACACCTCTATCTTGAAACTGCAGGAGTGTGCCATTGCTGATGAGTCAGGTAGCTTTTTACAGCATTAAAGTTCCTTTACATACAATTTGTTTTGCAGTTGTTGCAGTACAAAAAAGAGGCCACAGCCAACGTGACGCAGCCAGGCTTCATTCAGCTGCTCACTGAAAAATCAATTACACAGACCCCACAACAAGCAAAATATTATACCTTGACACTTGATAATATCAATTTTATTTTACTTTGTGATTTGCACTACAAAAGGTGACAGCAAGCAAAGCACAGTCAACCACCCTTAATAAAAGATAGTGAAAGTGGCTGTGGATTAAAGACTTCCATGGGACCATAACTCAGTGTCAGGCCCGTGGGGTCTGCAGAGGCTGAGGACGCACTACTAGGCTTCATAAAGGAAAGCTCTGGAACATTTGAGACAGTAAAGCCAGAATCAGCAGCATTTGGGGGCTTGAAGGATCACGATATATGGGAGTAATAAAGACTACACAAGTTACAGAGAGCACCTGTACTGAGCAAGAGGCCCTGGCCGCTTTAAGGCTCCAGTTTTGGAAAGGCCCCCGAGGAGGCTTTAAAGTTCAGGGGTCAGACGTTGTCGAGATAGGATCACATGAACATCCCACTTTTTATCTTGTTATCTAACCTGTTTTTAAGCTGCTTTAGTCCAGCTGGACATCATATCCTCCTGTTTAAGACAGCAGAACCACATTCACTGCACGTATAGCCTCACATGTTTAATATTTATTTTTTTTATCATTATTTAGTTGTTCAGTTGTTCATTTTATTGCGTTCTATCTTTTCTCCTCTTACATCCCATTGCTCATGCCCTGCAGAGACTCAATTTCCCCATAAAGATCAGTAAACTTTCATGTCATCATCTTATCTGACTTACTTCCTGTCGGCTTGTTGCTTCCTTTCAGCCTTCATCTATGGCCACGACCTCTGAGCAATGACCAAAAGAAGGAGATGTTGAGGTTTCTTCACACTGAGGCTGGCTTTGCTTTCCATGACAAGGTGAGGAGTTCAGCGATCGCGATCTTGGAGTCAAGCCTCTGCTCCTACACAATGAGAAGAGCCAGTTCAGGTCATTCAGGCACCTGCTAAGGATGCCCCCATCCTGTGTATTACCCTTTGAGGTGAATACTGAGACTGTCCTCCAGCAAAAAACGACCCTATACGGTGTTTGTACAGCAGCTTATTAGGACCTATAGTTGCGTTTTAAAGTTAAGCAACCTCTGGCCCTGTAAATAACGACTCTGTGGTGAAGCCGGAAAGGAGCCACAAAGTCTGCATAGGAGGGTTAGCAGTGTGGCGGACGGTTCACTCAACATGCTTTTCATTCAGCAGACCTTCAGCAGAGTTTAGCCAGAGAGGCAGAAAATATAAGAATGATCTGAGCAGCAATAACAATATTTCATTGCACATATTCGGTGAAGCAGATGTGAACTAGTGGCATTACAGAACATGGGCAAGATGCCCATCATGCACTGGTTTACCCACCTGCTTTAGTCTATTATTGCAGCTGTGGTTGGATTCTCCATATTTCTCCCAGACACCAAAAACCAAAGAAGATGTGATTTGGTTCAGCAGTTCCTGAGAAAACCAGCAAATCAGCAAAACCAGTAACAAACTCCCTGTGTTCAGATTGTCTTGTGTCTCAGTGCCATCTTACCCCGTGGTGGTGCAAACAACCATTAATTCTAATAGCATCAGCTGCACTAAAACATTGTCACTGTCCTGGGGAATTCATTTTGCATGTTTATTTAACGTAATATAACTAAAAGCTGTGAGCAATAAAGCATCAGAAGTGCTTTGTGCTGTTTTAAGAAGTAATTTACACATTGGAGGCATTTTTTACCACAGTAAAAGTCTGACTCGCTAGCTTCTCACTCGGTGACAGCTTTGCCACCCACCATGGTTTTGAGACCCATGACCTTGTTAAATTGAGCTGAGGCAGATAGCATGAATTTCTGGCTCAGTGTTTTTATTACTATAGAGAGGAAGAAAATTGAACTTAATGTACATGTCAAAATTATAGATGGACTGAGAGTAAATAAGTTTTGACTTGCAATGTAAGGGAATATGTTCCCAAATTCATGAATACACAGTCAGTCGAAGCTAACCTAAGAAAAAGGGAGAGAGACAGGGAAAATGAGACATTAAGAGGAAAAAAAAAAAAACATCAGAAACTGTTTTTTGGAATTAGGTTGGCAGTTTAAGTAATGATCCACCACATTTTCATATAAGTAAATGTCCATTTTGCTACGCTCCATGACAGACTGAAATAACATCATAGTGATTCAGCCTATTCATGAAAGCTTTTACATTTGCTGTTCTTAACACTGGGTGTCTGATAGGTGCTTTCCAGAAAAATAAATAAATAAATAAAAATCATCTGCCATGCAGAAAGCAATGCATTCATGTTTCTTGCAACAGCAATTGTGTTTTATGTGGAATACACAGAACAACTGGGTAGTTAGCATGAGGACCAATAGCTATTAGGAATGAACAGACAAGTTAAATCACATCATCTACACAGAAACTTAATTCTTTGGGAAGTTCAGTGTAAAAACACCACAGCAGTGAAGGCTTTTTCTCTGTCCAGACAGAGAAAGAAAATTAACACAACTTTATGAAGATTACCACTTCAACAACTTCTTTAAGGATGTTGTTGGTTTTGACATTTTCCACCTCCTTCCAGCTCCGACTTGTTAAGCGTAGTGACACAAAAGCAAAATGGTGTGCTAAAGAAGATCATGGCTGTCAGCGGCTGAGTTAATTAATTACAGTGACCTGCAGTCACAGGGACGGCCAGGTGTCTCAGCTGATCATGTTGGATATCGCACCGCACAGTGTCTACAACGCTGTCCAGTCACCCTTTGCCGTCCTCGCCTGCTCTCTCCCCTCCCTCTCTCATATTTTCTCAGCCTTTTTTCCCTTCTCTCTCTCTCTCTCCCTCTCTCTCTCTCTCTCTCCCTCGCCCCTCCCCTCTGTGTCTTTGGCTGTTGCTGAAATGTGATGCTGTCAGGCGGTGTAAGCAGAGCTCTGTCACCGGGGCTTGTAGCAGCCGTATGGTGGCTATTTTAGCGTGGCCTCTGACGGTTGGGGCTGTCACATCTGATGGCGAAGGTGGCGCTGATCTGCTGTGGCAGGCGGGCGAGGAGGATCGGCACTTTACCCTCCCACCCGACTGCACACTCACTGCCGCTAGTTAATCCAGCTGCACACACACACACACACACACACACATGCACAAACACACTCGTGCCTCTGTCTAGCTGACCTCTGCTTTGTGTAACACATGTACTCATGCATACATACACCTATATATATATATATATATATATACTCTCACATGCACACATGGACACACATTACTGTGCATGTAGATGCATGTGCAAACACACATACACGCACACGCTTGCACACACGCACACCAGCACACACACAAACAGACACACACACTGCATGCACTGTGCAGCGCAGCACTGCAGTAAGGTCGCTATGCTGCGATTACTTACAACGCTGAACACTCACTTCTCTGCCTCTCCCTCTCTTCCTCTCTTCCACCCCCCCTCCTTTGAGTCTCTTATTGCAGTTTCCTTTTTCCTCTTGTCTGTCTTTCTCCTCTCTACACATTCTGTTCTTGCTTGGCCTCCCATTTTTCATTCATTCCCTTGTTCATTAGCTCAGTGATTTATTCTTTATGACTGGTGGTCCTCTCTCTCTCCCTCTCCTCTTCTCACTCTGCCCCTTTCTCTCTCTTTCTCTCTCTCTCTCTCTCTCTCTCTCTCTTCATGCTTACTGACTAGCCCTTCCTTTCCCAGTCTCTCACATTCACACCAGAGCAGTTCTCTTGCGCTGAGAAGATCACATCACCCTTACACAGTATTTGAAGCGTTACAACCCTCCCTGCTCGGCTCCCATTGGGTTCAGTCCAGCTTTCTCACCCATTGAGAGCGAGCCAGTCTCAAAGCCACAGCGGTGAGCCCTCTACTCATGTCTCTAACCCCGAGGCTTCAGCGGATCAGAGAGGAGATAGACCCTCAGCCCTCCTCACTTTCAGCTCACTGCTCAGGCTGTTCACCTGAATACAGAAAAGTTAGGAGCGGCGCCTGCACACACAGACAAAGAGGGGCACACGCTCACTTGCATGCGAGCCTATGAGATGCTATTACCGACAATTTCCTTGAGAGTCGAAACCTCCAAAACCTGCCTGGCCTCAGATTAAGACCTGTAAGATCCGTCTAAATCCCTAAGCAAAGGTGTGACGTCGGTGTTATGTCTTTCATTAAAGTGTAGTGCACATGCAGCGTTCTCTTAACACAGACTGGGAATGGTGCTTCTGGCATACCTACAACACACTAGGTTTATTTCATTCAGTAAATACAAAAGAATCATCATAAATAAGAATCATAAAGAATCAATTAAAACTGGATGACTATTACACACAGATATCAAAGTTAAAGCTGCATTCATTATAATTGAAACACAGATGTAGAATCAACCACAATACAATTGTGTTGTAGGCGCATTTTAGTATAAAACGGTCATTCTGTTTTTGTACACGTTCATGCAGTTACTTGTTACAGGATATCGGCACTTTGATAGATGTCTCCTTCGAGAGATGTGATGCTGGCCTTGAAAAATAGCCTAACGAACGGGAGGCACACAAGAAAATGGCACACAGACTTTGCCAAGACCTTTCGGAAAGTTTCTGACGTCCCAATTATCTCCTTAGAAACGCCAATCAGGCGTTTCCAATGAGATAATTAGCAAAGTGGCATTGTCATCAAGGCATAATCACATTAACGTATGTGTAGATGCTCCAGCTAGGTGTGGCATGTGCTGCCTCACTAAGGGATAAGGGCAGCTGCAGAGGTTGTGTGTGCACATACATTATACTGAACAGGATGCATGTGCAGACACACACACACACTCACAAATAGAAATCTATATTTGCCAGTGTTGCACAAGTTAAACAGAAAATATATCACTCATTACATATGTTTTTTTTTTTTTTTTTTTTTAAAAAGCAATCACATTACTCAACAAAAAAAGTAATTAGTAATTTGTCACTAGTTGCATTATTTTCTGCTATACCCCAATAGTCTGCTCTGTATCATTTAAAATTAAGCGTTGTTCCAAAACAAAGGTCTAAAGCCTATGTGAAATGACTGACACACATTACATCTTTACTGAAAGAGGAGAACTGCTTCTTGCCAGCAGTAAACTCTATAGGACTTAGTCAACAAGAGAAGAATCAACATTTTCCTAGCATCTAATCTACAGAACAGCTGTACAAAAGAAAACAACAGGTTTCAAGTATTTGGAATACCTCCAGCAGCTGAAAGTAAGCATCTATCTTTTGTTTTGCTTTGAAGCTATGAACATACATTATGTAACATGCACATATTACACCAAACAGGATTAGGAATCAAAATGCAAAGAGAGGAAATACAAAACACTGAAGGGTATAAGTACTGCAGTAATGAAAGTGTTACTGGGAGTAGTAAGTGTAATGTGATTACTGGATTTATAATTGGGATTCATTACACTAGTCAAACTGATACACACATGCAAACTTACGCACAAGCACGTCCACACACAGGCACACACAAGCACACACACTCAGAGGAATGAAGAGGAATACAAGCACATGCACTCAAAAAAATCACATACAAAAAAATCCTCAAATGCCTACACCTTACACACACACCTACGCACACACACACACGAACACATACACCCATAAGCTTGACATGCCAGTCGGTAGACTAGATATGGTGAGACAAGTGTGTGGTTCAAGTCTCCCTCAGACCGTATAACTGCAGTGGTAACCTTTGAAACTTCAAGTTCAGCAGGGCAGTTAAATGGAAGAGCTATTTGTGCGTGCGTGTGTGTCTGTGTGTGTGTGTGCGTGTGTGTGTGTGTGTGTGTGTGTGTGTGCATTTCTGTATCTTGATCTGTATCTGTCTGTGTGCCTGTGTATGTGTGTGCATTTTTGAGTTGGTTTGACAGAGAAAGTTTGTGCTTGTGTGTGTGTGTGTGTGTGTGTGTGTGTGTGAGATTGTTTCCACCTCCCCCTCCTGCACTATACACACACACACACACACAGTGCCATTCAGCCATCTGTGTTACACCCCTGTCCGTGACCTAGTCCCTGCACATGATTAATTCTGCTTTATTCCACTTTATGCATTAAAGTCCATTTCAGAAAGGTCAGCAAAGGGGTGGTACAGCCAGGAATTCAGCACCCCCCCTCCCACACCTCCCCTCCCCTCCTTAAGATCATTTTGTGGACTCAAGGCCAGTTTCCTCTTAGTAAGCTCACATTAAATTCACACATCTTTCTTTTTTTCCCCCTCCCTTTCTTAGCATAAGAAAAATCATGCAGAGTAGTACCACCCATTCAATTACCGCTAAGCCCTGCTTTCCCTGCAAAGAGAAAAGGGGATTCTAATTCATTAGGTGGGATTAAATGACGGTTTAAAAGGCATTTTGGTGTCTGGGAGAGCGGTGACTCTGCTAAGGAGTGGAAGGTAGCGAAGCGATGAGGGGTGTAATTCGAGTCCTCTGCATTTTCCATCCCCGAATGTCTTCCTTCCACATTTCATGCCTGTTGGGCCGCCTCAGATAGACTTTTTATATGTCTGTTAAAAAATGGAGGTGTCTACCTAAAAGGCGCCATCATGGCCGCGCTTCTTAATGGCCAGACGTTAGATGAGGAACAAGATTGTAAATGCTGACGAAAGAAAACCTTGTATCATCACAAAAAAAAAAAAAAAAAGGCAACTTTGCAGGAGTTTAGGAACAAGATTAATCTGAGGTTTGCAACTGTAGATTTTCTTATTTTCATCTTAGTTTCATTTATGGGCCCAACATTCATACAAGCTTCAAGCAGAAACATGAAAACCACCAAACCTTTATGGAGGCTTGTGGTTGATGCCTTGAAGTTGTTGTTTCACTCAGGTGTTTTTTTTTTTGTTTTTTTTTTTTTGTCCTCAGATTCTCTGATTCTATTTTCAGTCATGGTAAAGCACATAAATCAGGGATGAAGAATACGGCACAGCACTCCAATTTAACTTTTTATTGCTGTGTAGATGATTCGGGCAAGAAGCCATCTTTCAGCGTGCATTTCAGGCAATAATAGTGTCAAACCTCAATTAATATTCATAAATCGACAATACAACCATGCACGGCTGTGTCAAGAATACCATTCCTCATGTACTGATTCACTCCCAGTGCCTGAGACAGTAGCATGGAGAAAGACTAGCAGCTCTGAACAAACTGCTTTCTGGGTAATGATTTCTTTTAGGAGCCAGAAGACAAAAACCACATGGATTCATAATAATTTTATGACCTGGTCAAAGTGGGGAAAAAGTTGGTCTTCCAGCTACAAAATATTTGGGAAACCTACTATGGAATTCAGTAGATGCCGTCTACAGTATATTCAAGCCGGTGTTATAGAAAAGGGCAAGGGCAGATGGGAGAGAGGGAGGGTGGGAGGGTGGGTGAGTGATGATAAGGCGGGGCAGAGAAAGGAGCAGGACGAGGGTAGAGCACTGATAGGAACAAAGGTTTTTCTCACCTCTTGGCAATGACAAAATTGCTTTAATTTCAAAAAAGTGTTCTTTATTTAAAAAAGGCTCCAGAAAAAAAATATTTGTGACAAGCACCAAGTCTCCAGTGACTTTAATAATAGTGTTAAAATGGTAATTCTCAATTTCCCTCTTTTGTTTGGTTTCATTTTTGGAAGAAAAAAAATGGTGCAAAGCATTCATAATTATGGTGTTTTTGCTGGCCCAGGAAAACACATCACTTACTGTGTATCACAGGATCTTTCTCTATAAAGACCTGCACATGCCATGAATTTAAAACAACAAATATAAAAGCTTTTATGTACTCAGCATAGGTTGAATTGTTTCTATGATATATCAATCAGCATTAGAAAGTATCATAAGTGAGATTTATGTAGACCTATCTGGTAATTGCATGGATTTTTACTCTGAGGTTTAAGTTTGGTTTAAACTGAAATTTGACCAGGAAGCAACATGAAATAAATAAATAAATAAATAATTGATTAATTAAATAACTACACACAGTGAAGAATGGAGTCACTTGCGCACCTTTAAAATATTTCAACCCATTCAGAGGCCTGGTGTTGACCTCTTCAGTGACTACTCTTGGTTGTAATCCCAATCCAACCAATCAGTGGCTTTGTTGGGTGGGACAAACAGTGTTTACATTAGGAAGCTGTCCCAGAACTGGACGCTAACAAGAAAAATGGCAACAGTCATGGAAAGTATAAATACTGCCATCAAGGCTGTTTTAAACAGATTAAAACAAACAGCTCTTAATTATTAGCACTGTTATGCACTGAAAGCCTTTCTTCAAGGGCGTGATGTTTTTGCATGCTCATTCACAAAATTAGGCAAAAGTTTTATTCATCAGCTAGTCCCTCTACTGCTGACTCACTGTATTCCTAACATAATAGTATCCCAGAGTAACCTGTTCATGAAAATAAATACCCCGAGTTTATGGGTGGAAGATACTTACTTTCTACTTATATTGTCCTTTTTCCATTTGGACCACATAAAAGGCAGTTTGAGAGAATTTTAATTTGACTTAGTTTTAATTTAAATAAATAAAGGACTCATCTGTGAACATACATGTTGAATTTTCTAAAAGACTTCAATTTGAGGTCTGCTTCATATGTGCATTTATTGAAATGTAAGGCAATATTAAACTGCAATAATTTTTAAATAGAGTTTGATCTGACGTTCTCTCCACGCACATCTGAGCTGGTGTGGAAACTTTACCAGTGGTTGGCCCTGGAGAGCCAAATCCCCAAATCCCCCCTACAGAAAATGGCAAACATGAGGGCAGTTTCATAATGACTAGTCTAATGGAGTAGAAACACAGGACCTGTTCAGTTTGAATATGAGGCAGGTGTATGGTAAAAATTACTACTAAGAACGAAGGTAAGAAAGGATGAGAGGATATGAAGCGGGGGTAGATAATATTGAATTTTGACCATCTCAATATGTTTATTACTGCACTTTATGACTTCATTACTGCTTGTTTCTAGCACACAGACTCTGAAAATATTGGTTTAAGTGTTTTTAAAAGGCTATTTAGCCCTGGGTAAGAAAAACTGACCATGTCTTTGGGCTGTTCACTTCCTAGCTTACAGTATTTTATTGCAGGTGCTTAACATTAAATGGCCGGTAACTTTTGATAGAACTTTCTCAGGAATAATTTTAGGATCCATCTTTATCTTCCCGAAATACACTTCTGGGTAGCCAACCCCCACTAGGAAAACCACTGCATCATAAATTTTGTTTTGTCTTTTTATCATCTGTGTATTTCTCTCTGTGTCTATCAACACGAGCATTTTGTTGGTTTTCTGCTTCAGAGCTGGTGGATCAGAGCCCCCTCCTGTTGACTGCACTGTCATCCTGTGGGCTTACAGTAAGCCTCCCATTCGCCCACTGGATCAATCACAGACGCCTCACACATACCTGTGCACACTCACATACCTGTCTCACAACACAGATGCTTACTGTACTCTTCCAGATGCACAGACTTGTAGAAAAATAAATACATTTGAAATGACAATTACTATGGTCATGTGGTAATCTTGTGGCACCACTCCCCATGGTTTGCAATGGGAGCCTGGAAACCTCACCAAATTACACAGAAACTATCTGGATGGCTGGGAAAATCTCTCTTTTTATTTCTCTCTATTTATTTATTTATTTTATATCTATTTATTTCTTCCTTTAAACGAACTCTCCAACATTTTGAGCAAATACCCCCTTTTTTGAGACAAGATGTTTGATGCCATTTTTACCTCTGTACATCCAGTGGTTCAGTTCCAAGGAGTAACATTTTGTGTTAGCTTAGCACAAAGACTTGAAGTCTATGGGAGTCGTTAGCCTAGCTTCGTCAAAGTGAAAAAAATAAACCTTACAGCAACTCCAAAGCTGTCTTATTTACACAGCGTATCGTGTGTGTATTTGAAATAGTCATCATGGAAGTTCATTTGTGCTGCCACCATGCTACCCATATGAACCAAACCACAGTAAAGACGTAAAGAGGTGAAAATGGTATCGAAAATCTTGTCTCAGTCTTGGGAAGGTGGGAAAAGGATATTTTACTCAAAACGTTGGAGTATTCCTTTAAGTTTGTCCTGTCCCCTCCTTGTCCCATTCTTCTCTTTCAGCAGCTGAAAATCCCATACACACGATGCTTTAGTCGCCATAAATGTATCCAAGAGCCATTTTCTAAATGTTTGTTGCAATACTGCTGCACTCTAATTCCTAGCAGCTCAAGAGGACTTGTTGATAAAAACCCTACAGCATTACAGGATAAATGCAATGAGGGGAGGATTTCAGCAAAGGTCCCAGTGTATACTGTGTATCTGTCCTTCTTACCACTGGTGTCACATGCTACACTGCTCCCTGACATTTTACAACGCTTTGTCAACTTTAACCACACAACTGTTCAGAAATACAGCTGGAAAAGTCTGTATCTACTAATAGTGGGGGTCATGTGTGCCTCTGCACGTTTGTGAGAGTGTGTATGTGTGTGTGTGTGCTTGTGTCTGCCTCTGTTGGAATGTGTGTGTGTGTGTGCCTGTGGGTGTTTGTGTGTATGTGCTATCAGCAGCAATCCTACCTCCATTAAATGTAGAAAAGTGAAAAAGAAAGAGTTCTGCTGCACAGGGATTTTTTTTTTTCTCAGATTCTCTGATTCCATACCAGTGAATTAAAAGATGAAGAAGACAAAAATATTTTTCCCCCAAAGAAACTATATCACAAAACAGCTTTGGATAGGAAACTCTTTATTTGTGCAGACACAGACATCGACGCACATCCAACTCTGACATCCACAAGCAAGCAGAAACACTCCTTTACATACATCCTCTTTCACTCATTCTCTCTCTCTCTCTCTCTCTCTCTCTCTCACACACACACACACACACACACACACAGCCAGGAAGACAATAGCACCGACTAATATACTCCGGTTACCACCTTCATCCACTGCTTCTTCAACTGTTACTCCTTGCTATCAATTAACCTCTAAGCTCTCACTCCCATCACACACACACATAAATAGGGAAATGAATGTGTGTGTGTGTGTGTGTGTGTGTGTGTGTGTTAGGCGGAGGGGGTGAAAAAAGGCGGGTGGGCATTCTCCATTTCCTGAGCCAAAAACAATCAATAGCCTATGAATATTCTGATCAGTGTCCTCAGGCCGGAGAAAAATGTCAACGCTTAGTCTACAAGAGCCAGTAAGTGAAGAGGAAGAATGAGAGGAAAAAATAGAAACAAGAGACACAGAGGAAGGGGAAGAAGGGCTGAGGGGTGGGGTAGGTTGAGGAAAATGCAGAAATAGAGGAGGAAATGAGGTAGGCTGCTGAGAGTAAGACGCCTCCATCCCATGTTATTGCCAACACATGAAAACTCTTTCTCCTCTGTCGCTGCAACTTCCTCTCACTACCTAACGTCTTGTCTTTTTACATTGGCCATCATTAAAAACCGATAAGGCTTGACTCACCACTTTTTTCCCCACTCTGCCTTCAACTTAATTAACAAAAGGAGTCAAGTCCAGCCATGAAGGCGTGTGTGAGGGATGCAGAGTGCTGGAGATGCAGGAAACCACTCTGCATTGGAGCGGCAGGCGGTGAGGAAAAAGTGTGCTGAAATGAAAAATGAAATGAAAATCTCTAATGAAATTCTACAGGGAACACAAAGGTCCAGTGCCGCAGACAGAGATGTATCATCCGGTCGCTGCGGTGCTTTGACCCATGCACATGTTGCTGGTTTGCCTGTAATGTTGATGAACCCAGGATTCAAGCTTTAATCTACTGTTGCTCTTTACTCTTAGAAAGCGGCTCTCTATAAGTCAGCTTAATGTATGAAGTGTAAAATAAGCAAAAACTGAAAAAGCAAAGGGTGAAGTTTTGTTTGTTCTTTTTTTTTTTTTTTTTTTTTTTTTTTTTACAAGTGATGCCAAGTCATGTCCTACATTACATTGTAGATGCAAAGTGAAAAAAAAAAAAAAAATCACCACTCTTTGGTTGCCCCTATATCAGTAAGAAAATAATATAACTTTTAGTTCTATTTTTAGTTATGAACTGTAGCAAAAAGACCATGCCACCCCTTGTCCGGGAACTGGCACATTTGTATACAAAATATATACATATATAATAAAATATATAACATAGTATTAATTATTAGGAAAATGTGACAATAAAAAAGCAACAATGATGATGTTGACACATTTGATGTAGTTTTGACTGGTAAGACTGTCACATTTAGTACTTTAAGTGTTACATGTGCGATGGAGTTTACTGTATTAACTTAAATTTTACCTATAAGGGCTTTTTCCTTAACAAAAATCTGGTTTTGATTAGAAACCTGTTTAGTGTTCAGCTTAAAATGTCCAATCTCAAGCCACTTCTCATGCTGGGTGATGGATCACCATCTTGCTACACTGACTCTAGGTTATTTAGATTCTTTATTGACAACACAGCCAAGCTGGTGGAAATTGTTTTAAGATTGTAAACAGAGCATAGTTCCAACACATCAGTGGATTAATATTGCACATTGCTATAGTAAACAGACACATTGTACCGCAGTATTGTCTAGTGTTGCATGTCCACCACAGTAATCAACATCATACTCATAACAGCAGACACAATGAATGGGAGGGATTAACAGAGGGAGTTATGGCTACCATAATGGATCACTATCTTGCCATGCTGGCTCCAGGAAAATGATAACTAACATGCTGTATTCTGGGCTTGTTCAGTGAGGGTACTGTGGGGTCATTTATACGCCGGCGCCAGCTTGGCTTACCTCACGGATCACTATTTGGCTACATCCCGTGGCTCAGTATGCACACTCTGGAGCTGTTTGAAGAAATAGATCACAGTGAGGCCACTAGACTGCTTGAGCATGGACACGCTGCAATGAGCATATTTTGTGCATAATCAAAGCTGCCACCATGCTGCCATGAGCACAATATGCTTTTATATGCTCTCACAAGCACATTTTATGCAAAATATTTTTAGCCAGTGAATCACAACAGCCATAAGGAAGCTTTGTAATTTATATATATATATATTTTTTTTTTTAATGCAGCCAAACCTGTATCCTGTGGATATTAAAACATTTGTAGTAAGAGTAGTTTTTAATGCAGCCTAACCTCAAGTGTCAGTTGCAGCATGATTGTTTTTGCTCATTTCCTGCAGTGCCTTGCTATTTTACATGACTGGAGATGATTTTCCTGTCATGTCGTGAGATATTTGCTATTTTTCCTCTGTCTTAGCAGTTGTGCAAAGTAATCATTTTGAGACAAATTCTGTCTAAATATTACAAATTATTCCTTGTAAGATGAGAGCAGTAATTTAACACCACATATGTGTAAATTTAACTTTTCATTGTCATTTCACTTCACCAACTGCAGCTGACAGAAATGTCTTGCATTGGTGGCTCTGTCGGCTTGTGTGGGGTGATGCCAGCAGCAGGCGGGACGTAACGTGACTGCAGAGAACATGAGCTGTTAGTTGCAAGTTGTGTTTTGGAGAAGAAAATATTGAAATTGGCCATGAAATGACTCAGGAGCCATATATTTGTTTACAAGCATAAAGTGGAACTAAGACACTTCCATCTTTTTTGTTTCAGCTCCTGTGATGTTCCTGAATAAGCAATATAATAATAACCAGAAAACAGATTTAAAAAAAAAAAAAAAAAAAAATCAAGTTTATAACCTGATATTATCAATCTGATCCAATTTATGACATTATGCTGCCTTTTCATTCAAAATAAAATCACATGTATGCATGTAAAATCAACATTAATGGATGAAAAACACTGAAATGGACAAAAATCTCAATTTAATCAACTGACTGATTGAATGTTTTTTTTTTTAACTTTACTTTTTTGCAATTACATCCATTATGCATCAAGGCTATTCTGCAGATTTGCAGTTGTTAAAGCAGTTACAGCGAATGTCTGTTGATCACTCACCTCTACCACTTCTCACTTGTTGCCACAGTTTGAGGGATAATTTAATTCAGTTCAATACAACTTTATGTCGCCCACCTGGTGCAATTTAAAGGATGCAATGAAAGGTACAAACAATCATTAAGAGCAAGACAGAGTACACATATCGCATAACAAATAGAAACACGAGGATAAATTACTAGATGAACAGTTGGTCATTTGCATATTTGTGCTATTAAAGCACAGAGTGTGGGGAGAGGTCAGTAGTCAAATGCATATACCTAAAATTATAATAGTTTACAAATGTCCAGTGTTGTAAACTTCATAATTCTTATTTAACATTTTTATTACTCCTGGTATGAAGGTATTTTTCCTTCAGTGTGTCTTACACCAGGGCACAAGAAAGCATCTGCTTGATGGGAGGAGGTTGAATTCATTGTGTAGTATATGTGACTTGTCATCTAATATTGCCTGGGACTTTCTGGAGACCTGCTGAAAGTAAAACTGTGAGACGACTCTGAGGTAATCCAATGATTCTGGAGCATGTGCTGACAATGCCAGAGTGCCTATTTCTGTCCATGTGATTGATACTTGCACACCAGGTAATAAAAGAAAAAGATAATATTCTCTCAATAAAAATGCTGTAAAAAGTTGTTAGGACCGTTTTTGCTCACTGCCTCATACAGTGCAGTCTTTGTTGGCTTTTTGTGTTATGCTGTCCTGGATAATTCTCATCGGCTCACCATGGATATCTAATTGTGAATTTGTGGCGGTTCTTTTATGATCAATAATCCTATCTTTCATTTTTGATATGCTCGTGTAGGAGCAAATTATTATGCCATGCCACAAGTTCTTTGAAATCAAGACCATGTCTCTGTCCATCAGCTGGTTAGAATGACAACGTGGCAGACAGTCTGTCATCTACCAATTGAATTATTTAATGAGGCCGGTTCATCTATCTATATGGATAATTTATGGTAATGTGCAATGGACGCATCCTTGTAGAAATCTGGTGTTTATGACATGATCATTTACCATAACTAATGCGACCATAGATCCGGACCCTCCTTGCTAAGCCCCATCACAAATGATGCATCTTTACTGCTGAAATGTTCCAGGGCTTAAATTCCTGCTGTATCCTCGTGGAGGAGGGTTCCAGGTGCAAAGTAGGTACTCTAAGCTCTTGTGTGGTTTTGTTTCCACCACACCTTAAGAACATCAAACTAAATGCCAGCAAACAATGTATTGATAGAATGGTCCTTTTAATATGTTTGCATTGGCTTGGTCGTGTTTTTAAAAACAGCAAAAGTGGTACCAGTCTGGGATGTTCAGCTCTAAATCTCCATCTCTACAGCCCACCTGGAACTTGGAGAATACCATCTTGATTGCAGGGACCGGTTTGGGGCCCAGAAAGTCAACCCTTGGAGCAAAATGATGGACTTATAGAGCAAAACAGGTGTAAGGGTTCATGATTCTCAGGGGGGGTCCTAGGTACAGTGCCTACAATAGTCTAGTATCAGAATAAGCTAAATCCATGATCCTATTTACAGTACACATGGCTTTAAAATACTATCAATATCTGGACATCACATCCAGGTGTGAAAAACTGATGTTAATGTGAGGTATAAAAAAAATCCAAAAAACTCTGTGGCCTCTGGAGCTAGTCTGGCACTGCAATCACTACTCAGTCAGCTGTAAATGCACTCCATACAGTGTGGACACATTTGTGAGAAAGTAGCCTCGTGCCCACAGGGTGGAAATGTCGCGACTCACTGTGAACTTTGCCCTCCTCTCAGCTTGACCAAAGGACTCCGGAGTGATCTGCTCCCACCAGTCATTGTTTCTCTCTCTCAGCCATACAGCAACACAGGAGGCACTACTATATGGGTGTAGTAGAGTTCACAGCAGCTGCAAACACTATTGCAGTGAAGGAAAAGATGAGATCTGACAGCAATACAGACAAGACTGCAGACAGTGAGAACACATAAATACCAGGTGTAAATGCAAAGAGCATGATCGGATTTGTAATTATCCGGATCATAGCATATTGAGATGCAGATCGCATTTTAATAGCAATTGTAAAAGGGGCCTGTGTCTGTGAGACTGGCCAAAGATCCACCTCAGCGAATCAGCATATCTCAAACTCTGCTGTGTGTGTGTGTGTGTGTGAGAGAGAGAGAGAGAGAGAGAGGGAAAGAGAGAGCGACAATATGTGCCCTAGCCTGAAGGACATACTATTCTTTGGCTGGTTTCATCTTCTAAGTGATGTCACCAGCCCTTCTCCATTTAATCTCAGTCTCTCTCCCCCTCTTTCTCTCTCTCTCTCTCTCCCTTCCACTCTCTTTCAAGCCAACACCTTTAACACCCCAACTATCACCTCTTATCACTAAAAAACTGTCATAAAGAGAACCCGGGATACTATCGAAGTATCTCTTCCTCATACACATCACTCTCTATCTCCTCTACACTCTGTGTTATCTTGTTCACACACTCATCTGTCTTCCTTGCTATTTTTGTCCTCTTTTTTTCTCCCTACAACTCTTTTTTCATCTCACGCCACCTTACTTTTTTGACTCGCTCACTCCTCTTGCCCCTTCTTTCTCTTGTAATAAGCAATAAAAGGCGAGTTAAATCATTACACCTCTCTCTTTCGCTTCGCCTCTCCTTGACCTCCACGTGGTTCCCCCCCTGGTTTCTTAGATCAGCATTTTTTTTTTTTTCTCCATGGTTTCGTTTTGTGAGGGGGCAGGGGCAAGGGTGGGGTTGGGGTTGGGGTGCCAATCCCACAATCCCTCACTCTAAGGGGTTGGGGGTTGCTAAAGCGGAGTTCATCATGGGCGCACTGTCCTTCAAGAATCACTTGCTCCTCCTCAAAGCCTGAGTCAGCACCGGGCCACCTTTAGAGAGAAAGGTGTTAATGGACTCTCCTCATTTTAGACCATTCTGCCAAAGTGGGAAAGCGCGGGACAGCACACAAAGACATGCACAAACATACATGTAAACATGCACACAACCTCATCAATAATGCATAAGCACTGGGTACTGTACATGGACTTATTAACTTAAACACAAATCAGTCACAGCCTTTCATAGGGGGGTCATTTACATTTTTCTACAAGGACTGGAAGCAAATCAATCAAACCTGCCAGCACACACAATGGACACAGCAAATTGAAATAAGCCTAACCATTAACACAGAGTCTATTATCAAACAGCTCATTCCCTGATTTGGTGCATCCAGGATATTTTTTTTTTTTTCCCTGATTCGGCTCGTCTTTCCCACTGGTAGAAGATTCCAAAACAGAAACCATTATCCTAATCACTTTTGTTGTAAATTTCCATAAAAAACACCACATGGTCATTCAAAACAAAACACAAAGCAGCAGACATGTAGGGCAAGTTTAATTAAAAGGTTCATTAAGGAGCTTTGGACTAATCAAGGATAAGTTTCAAAACAAGTCATTAGTGTCTTATCGTGTGCATTATTGCAGTTTGTTTGATACTCACATTGCTGTTGATTTGTTAGGACATCCATTAATGTGAAATAGGGTTTGTCACGCAAAAATGGTATCAGCAAATTATCTAAACAACCTTCTCTTCTACAGTGTGCATTTTTTTGTGTGTAGGTATACGTGCATGTTTTTGTCTGTGTGTGTGTGTGTGTGTTTGCAATAAGGGCTCAGAGTCTTACTCAAGGACACTTTGACAACACATGGCTGTTGCTGGAGACGTTAAATGAGACACATCAGTATGTTCATGCTTGCAGCTTATGAGTCTTATATGTACCTACTTACTGTAAGTCCATGTGTTTGTCTACTACACATCATCTTAACATCGCTCGTTATTGACATCCTGTCTGACCTGCGGGGCCCACTGTGCCTTCAGCAGACAGTTATGTAAATACTGGATAGTGCAGTGGCTCTGTAATGGTGTCTCCCTCTCTATTAAATAAGAGGGTGGGCCAGTCCATCTAGGAGCTGACACCTTGCCTGATAGCCTGTCATTTGTACTGGTTTTAATGGAGTGTTTCAGTCACTTGGAGCAAAGGGGAAGGTTCAGTTCAAAAATGAGAGATCTAAAAGTAATTTTAAAACCAAGAAGTCGTAAGATAAATCCAATAGGCGATGTATGGCACCCCTACACCAAAAAATAACAGGCATCTACCGTACTCAATGATCTTGTGAGGACTAATTTTCCTTTGCATTATGTTACATTATTGCAAAAGGAACTGACCAAAATGCAGCATAGAAAAGGAGGAGCACACGTCTTTCTCCCACTAAGCTCCTTTGTAACTGCAGCTCCCCATGTGCATTTCGTCTTCTGATTTGATCAATGGAAAAACAGACATATTACAAAAAGAAAGCAGCCCCAGAAACACAATCTTAAGCCCCACTCACACGGGATCAGTATTACCTGGGGACCTCATGCAACTTAGAAATTGCCTCCCACGTCTGCGTTTAGGGTGGCACATTCACACCAGATAAACAAAGTCTGCATTGTGCTCGAATTTACTGACACTATCCCCCTGGATATGATTTAAAATGTCAAGGCTCCGTGTAACATCAGCAACAGCATCACTAAAAGTGTTTGTATTAAGCCTGTTGAAAGAGAAAAATGTTCCTTACCGCATGCCGCCGTGCACGTCATCCATCTCACCAGCTTGCTCTTCTCTGTGAATGGCTTTCCATGCTGTGTGCTGAGACGAGCCTCCTCAATTTGCTCCCAAAATGCTGTCAAAACTGTCATTTATAATTTTAACTGCAGACTCCATATTTCTCAATTGGGAAAGAGGCAAAAAAAAAAAAAAAAAAAAAAAAAAAAAGAAGTGGAGAAAAAAAAATAGGACCACAAATTACTAAGATGCTGATTCATGCAAGACTAATATTATCAAATGACCTCTGTGTTTGCCAAAACATGGTATGTAATTTGCACTGGAATTTTACTTTACATATTACTGATATGACCAATTCACATAGGATGCAACTATTACAAGTTTCTAGAGGTCCCCAGTTAATGCTACTCCCATGAGAATAGGGCTTAAGGTCCCAATTCCTGATTTTGGTGGTGTGCTTTTGGGTGTAATTTTCATTTAAAAGATAATGGGTGAGGTATTAGCTTAAGTCTTGAACTGACAATGTCATTTTACATGTGGATTTGGTGTACTACTGTTGGATTTTGAATGATGAACATGAATGCAATGAACTTATTTATGCAGTTTAGAAATGAAGCCTGGAAAATTAATTTTACTTGCTTCTCTTCATCACACTTCAAAAGAAACACTGTGTATAGTGAGAGTAGAGTGGAGTGGCCTTCACCTCTGACCCCTCTTGTGAGAACTGAAGAGGAATGGACATTGCACTTCCACGGCCACCGACTCTGAGCGAGCCGCTGGGCTCCATTGATTTTTAATCTCCTAAAGCACCGTGTCATTATTGCGATAAAAAACAACCGTGCCCTGTTTTTCCTTGATGATCTCTCTAATGTTTATTGACAATAAGTGCAGATTGAGTTTGTGTGGATTTCCAGTGTCCCCTCTTGTCCATCTCAGTGAGAGTGTTACTCTATTAGAAAGATTGTAGAGTATCACTCATACGTGCACACACATACACACATGCTCACATACCACAGCCCTTTCAAAAAAAACACGTTCATATACACTTACTATAGCCCTTTCCACACGCGTATCCACACACACACACACACACACACACACACATGCGCGCGCGTACGCACAAACACACACACACACACACACACACACACACACACACACACACACCTCTCTCTCCCTGTAGTCGACCTCTGCTTTGCGCCCCAGCCCCTCAGCACTGAGAGCCCCATGCCTGCCAACAGCAGCACTTCAGGGTTAATAAATGAAGCCCAAATGGGTTTGACCTCCAGAAGAGACACAAAGAGATGAAAAATGGCACTTTGACACAGCACGGATACAGGGCCTATCACCGTATTGCGACCTTGATATTTTAACCAAGTGCTTTGTGAGCCGTAATTGACTTTCCCCTCTAAAAATCCATTCTCTCCTTACAATCAGATACTTCATACACGTCTCCCCCTCTCTCTTTCTCTCTCTCCCGCTCTCGCTCTCCCTCTCTCGCTCTCTCTCGTGCCTCTCTCTATACGTTAGAGTAGATCACTGCTCATATGTTGGCGAGGCCAGATTGATGTTACTGTTCATACTAATGTTGTCATGCACTATACAGGCCACTACATATATCAGCTCCTGAGGGGAGACGCACAGGGAGCCCATGTATCTCAACCGTGTGACGTGGCTCTCAGTCCACATCTCTACTTTTTATACTCTGGAGACACTGATGAAGGGAGAATAAAAGAATTCAGGTCAAAAAGAATAGAACAGAAGAGAAAAGGACAGAATAGCACAGAATACAAGAGCATAGAATAGAATACAATAGAATAGCATTTTGTAGAATAGAATAGCATAGATTAGAATAGAATAGAATTGGACAGGACAGGATGGAACGGGAGGGACAAAGAGAATTGAGCTGTGTAACATTTCATAGACTAGAATGGAATAGAATAGAATAGAACACAGGAGAACAGAGCAGAGCACAGTAGAACACAGCATAATAGAATAGAATAGAATGGGACAAGACAGGATGGGACAGAGCAGAAGAGCATAGAACAGAACAGAATAGAATACAGCAGAGCAGAATAGAATAGATTTGAATGGAATGATTTCATTTCTGTAACTCTGAAACAGAAAAATGTGACCCGGTGCTGTTTCAGCAGAGAGCAGTCATTAGGCACTGTGGTATAATTAAGCCACTTGACTAACCAAACGTTCTGTACATACAGCGGCGCTGCTCTGAGAATAGAGAGGTTGATCAGTAATGGGACAGTTATTAGTTTTATCCCATTAACCAAGGAGCGCCACGAGCCGCTGCAGCTAAGCTGGCATAAGATTCTCCGCAGTTCCCTCTGTTTTGCCTCGGTCCTGATGAGGTCTATACACATTACTCTATTGCCTCGGTCGGTATAATTAAAGTTAGAAATACCTTATAAAAGTTAGATACTTGTGAACTCAACATGAGCAATTTAGATAAAGCTTAATTCCTTTCATGCAAACATCCACTGGGCCATAACTGTGGCTGTGAAGCTCTTAATGGGCTTTGTTATCGGGTCAGGATGGATGGTGATTGTTAGTGTTTCTCACTGTAACACAGCTAGGGCATGGAGGGGTCTATAACTCTCCTGATAATTGGGTTAATACCTGTCATGATGTCCCCCATTAGCACAGCAGTAAATAGAGGAGAGGTACGAATTATCGTTGTTAATTAGCAAACATGTAGATCAGCAGCATGAAGAGGAACTGTATATCTCAGCTTAATGCAGAGCAGAGATCACCTTTATTGTTATGGGCGCATGAATGAGTCTGGCCTTTGCATGTGCATGTGTGGGCAGGTGTGTGTAAGTGAGAGGGAAAAAGTGTGTATGTCTTACCAAGCAGGTACAGTATACATGGGTCTCTATTTGCATGCACATTCACAAGCGTGTTACTGTGTGTGCAGCAATACGTCTGTGCGCATGGACATGTTGGCCTGCACATGTCTGCGACTGTGAATTGCTGTGTGTGTGTGTACTTAGGGATCTATGCCTGCTTGCATCTATGCATTGGAGCTTGCATGTCCATGCATGCAAGTGCGTTTGAGTGTGTGCATGTGTGTATGTGTGCATGTGTACGAGTGTGTCTCCCCAAGCAGGTGTGTGTGAGAATGTGACATGGTGTCTGTCCCCTGTCCTCTTCCCTTTTCTGGGCTGGTTACTCAGGGGGCAGCTATAAAAGGAAAGGGCACTGTCAGCCTGTGATGTAGCTGGCCGTGTGCTGCCACACACAGACACACACACACACACACACACACAAAAGCTAAGGATAAGGCAGCAAGAGGATATGGGCCAAAGGGCCAGCTGAGTTTACTAAACTTTCACAGCAGACTAAAATAGGCCCTGCCAGTTTATAGGGTGAATAGCTTATGCATACATGTGTGTGTGCGTGCGTGTGTGTGTGTGTGTGTGTGTGTATGTGTGTGTGTGTGCGTGTGTGCGCACGTGCAAGAGAGAATGTGTTGAATTTGTTCATTTTCCTCATGAGGGACGAAATCAAATGTGGCTCCCTGCTCAAATGGCCAGGATCCAGGCACTTTGACTCCAAACTGAAAGGTAGAGCAGCAGCGAAAAGAAAAAAAACAACGGAAAAAAAAGACAGAGAGACTTTTAAAAGAAGGAAGAGAGAAAACAGGAAACAATGGATGAACAAATGGGAGTGTTAAAGCAAAGGAACACGAAAGAACATGATAGAAGCCCTTGGACTGTGCGAGTGAGAGTGAGGAGGAAAGGAGCAAGAGAGAGAGAGAGAGAGAGAAAGAGAGAGAGAGAAGGGAAGGATGAGATGGAGTCATTGGAGGAATAACAGGTTACAGGGTGGCTGTGATCAGCCAGCTGATTGCTGTTAAATTGACTTTTGTCCCCCTGGCTGTGATGAGACAGAGCGGCTATAGCGGCTGTCCCCACCTCCCGTTCATTTTCTTTCCCTTCTCTTCCTCTCCTCCACCCCGCCTTCTGTCGGTATTCCACATTAGGCCCTAGCCGAGGCCAATCACTCATGCATGAAGAAGACAGTTTGACTGATACCAGACCTTCAGCGGCCAATTCCCTCTCTCTTTCTCTCTCTCTCTCACACACACACACACACACACTCAAAGCACCTCACACTCTCGGAATGTTAATGCCTCGGTCTTGCTGCTAATGTTTGCATGTGCCAAGGAGGAAGAGAGTTGAGAGGGCTGAGCACAAAGCAAACTACTGCTTAATAATACCCATGTAACCTTGTCCCCAGGTGATTCTGTGATACCCAAACACTGAATGTAATGCATTGCAAAAAATCAACCGGCTGGGAATTGCGTGCATTATCATCATGGTCGGCCAACCAAACAGAAAATTTTTCATCAATGCTTTTCAGCCGGGTCAATTTCCGGCTACGCCACATCCATTCCGGATGCATTTATTGCAGTGGAAAAACACATAACCCCAATGTCGATACGTACAGGGGAAACTACTGCACACATCTCTGCTGCGCCCACAAATGCTGCCCAAACTGCTGGAACAAATTGCCCTTCCAGCACCTATTATAATTAGACATCATTAAAAATTACGCATAATTACTAATCCATACTATCCTATCCATCATATATCTTTACGGCATCAAAAATTATTCTTTCTCAGAGGCAGCAAAGGCTGTACTGTAACACAAAATCCTTGACTCTGAATCAATTGCGAGATCATTTTTCAAGTCCTTCGACAGCTGGAAAGAGAGCAGATTTTCAGCTTTTCCTACAAAAATCTCCCTGCAGGGTCAGAGCAGTTAGTGCTGCAGTTATTTGCTGCTTCGTGCAGGACGTGGAGAAGAAAGTGGGACTTCAACTATGACGCCATCTGCACCGGAATTTTACAGTTCACCTGACTCGCTCAGAGCTGAAACGCAGCAGAACCGAGTGTGCGCTCAAATGATACCGTGCGCAGCATAAGAGAAGTACCATGAGTGTATTTTCAAATGATTCATCCAAACGTAGAATTATAGTACAGCGGAGCTTTATATTATGGAGCTGTTTCACCAAGAGCAGTGCTATCAGCTTATACACCCACATTGCTTTAAAACTGTCCTCATAGACGACAATACATCCAGACAATACAGATGACTACTTGAAAAGCTCAAAAGTCTGTATAACTGAGTGAGCAAATGCGTCCCGTATAATAAACATACAGAGCAATGCATTGAGAGAAACAGCAACAAAGACAAAAGAAATGCTGAGCGAGAGGGAAAAGTTTGCCAATTGGTGCTGTCACTTCCTTCATCATCCCGTGAATCCACGACTCATTTATAATCTCGGCTTCTCTGTTAATAATCACCGGGGAGACGCGAGCTGTAATGTTTCATAAAGCATAAAGCAGATTTTGACGTCTGCATTCTGGGCGAGATGAGGCGCTCACACCGGGAGGCTGTATCCCCGCCAGTTGGGACAGATCTCCTGCAATGCAGTAAACAGGCAATGCAGATATGCTGCCCCAGTGGCACATGCACACACACACACACACACACACATACACACACACACACGCAGACATACACGCACACATGCACACGCAAATGCACACATGCACAACCACCCACACAGATACAGATAAGTGGGAATACATGTGCACATGCAGTCACGGTAACACACAGGCATGCACACACACAGACACGCACGCACGTTCATGCACATAGACGCATATCGCATAAACACCTAATGATGCAATTCTGCACAAAGACACACAGTCAAACACAGACGGACACAGAGGTGTGCGCATGAGAAACACACGGGCGCACACTCACACATACACACATACTCTATATACAATACACACGCACATATGCACATGTTCTCCACATTCAGTGCACATATACTTGCACATGTAATCCAAATAGAGCACACTCACAATTACATATGCAGATATACACCATATACGTAATATACTGCACATAATCCAGTATACACAACATGCACATCTGTACATATGGACACACACTCCCTATAAAGCATGCACATTACTGCACACATCATTCTACATGCACAAACTAGGATACACTTGCACACACATACACACACACATGAGCTCTCTCTCTCTCTCTCATGCACACACAAATACTGTACACAAACAAAAAATCAACAAATACATGCATGCAAACTATTCCTCACACACACACACACACACACGCACACACATAGACACACACAAACACAAACACAGAGGCTCACAAAAGACTCTGGACTCCACTGTATTAACTTCAGCTCACTGAGCTGAGTTCATCTAAAAACACACTTAACTGGTAGATGGATACAGCTTGAGAAATTCTATGCATTCTGAGTTTTCAATTATTTTAAAGCAAAATAAAGTCTGTAATGTCCATAAATTGTTGAAAGCATCCCGCGATGCTTAGTATTCCTTTTCTGTGCTAGATGATGAAATAATATTATCATAGTTGTGTTGGAGTGTGTGCTATGTGTGTGTGGGTTGATATGCCCAGGAGCTTCTGGAACTGATTTTTTTTTTCCCTCTCTGCCAGGAAAAACATAAAATTCTGTTGCTTTTTAGTGCTGCTTTATATTTTCAATGAGCAACAATATAACCTTTTGTTCCCAAATTGTTCCTGATTCCCATGCGGCTTCAGAGTGACTGTGAAGACAGAGCATTTGGCTCAGAGAAGGAGAGGGAGAGAGAGGGAGAGAGGAGGGGAAAAGACCTTGGTGGGAAGCAGAGGGCGTCCAGGAAAACATCAATGAAACTCAACTGATGAGGGCTAAAACTGAGTGAGAGCAAAAAACCTTGACTTTGACAAAGAGTTGGACAAAGATATGGAGGACTGCGAGACAGACAGTGAGTCAGGGTGTGAGCAGGCGGGCTGGTGAACAAGTAAGGGAGGGAGGAGAGCGAGACAGAGAAGAAGAGAGTGATAGAGACAGAGATAGATAGGTGACAGGGAGAGACACATAAATAGACAGACAGACCAGGAGAGAGAGATTGACAGAGATGGATAGCTGACATGGGGAGAGATATGTTCACTTGGATGTACCGTATGTCTGTGTTGAGGTCAGTGACTCTCATTACTGGCAATGGCCCAATGTCATCAAAACTAAGTCAGGCACAATACCTTAGTCCCTAAGCATGGCCCTCAGTCCCCATATGTGTGTACGTGTGTGTGTGTGTGATGTGTGTGTCTCAGCTCTCCTATATCTGCACTAGTGCATGGCGAACATTTTTAACCACTGCACGGACACATGGACACACACACACACACAGTACACACTTAACATACATAGTGGAGTCCAACAGCTGCAGAGCGGAAGTCATACATATGCAAACCTGTATGTATTCTGCACATTTCTAATATTGCATTTTAATGGATATCACATTTTGGAATGAAGCTCCTCAGATGTTGCCTTCAATATTTAAAACTGACTGATGACGCCAGCTGATTGGTTATCTTTAGAAATTGATTGGTCTAAAGAGTTAATGAGCTTTACTGAGTAGTGGAGAGTTCTACTTTTACATCAGGGATTATTTTGTGATTTTTTTAAAAAAAATGGAATTCTTTATATAATTTATGTTTAACAAGGGTATTCTAATTAAAAAGTCAGTGACTGATTCAGTTCATTTCAATTCAGTTCAACTTTTTTTGTCATTACACTGTGCAGAGTACACATATAATGAAAGGGAGATTGTGTCAACCCACACAGTGCATCATACACAAAGAACTATAAATGAAAAAAAAAGGCAGTGACAGATATAAAAAGCCATTTGTATATTGGAAAACATTAATATAAAATATTAAAGAATTTCACTGAAAGGAGCATCAGATTTGGGGGTATTGTTGTGGCTCTAACAATATTTGCAAATGCATCCTCTGTCATTTTAAAGAGGAAAAATAAGTATTTCTCCCAGCTCTCTGCTGCACTTACAAATAGCCATGCTCGTTGTAAAAGCTGACCAATTACACGTCAGAGCAATGTGTAAAAAATATATCTGAGTGACATACATTAGAGTAACATTTTTCAAAGTCTGGGCCGGGGTCCAAGGCTGAGTCACAAAAAAGATTTAAAAGGGCCCCCAAATTATTGTAAAATTAGTATCCAAAGCTATTAGCTTTGTGACGTTGCCAAATCCTTCAAACGTCTCTCCAACAAAAAGCAGGCTGAAAACATTACGACATAGCGGCTCTTTTTTCCCCCCATGAAAGATAAATAAATAAAGCCACTTACTTTTGTTAAATTAACCAATAGCATATGACTTTTTTTTTTTTTTTTAGATTGGCCTATAATGTAGAATCTACCATGGAGTCAGCAAATTCAGCACAGGGCAAAGTTATGGAGAGAAAATACAGTTCCCCTGAGAATAAAGTTTGAAAACCCCTGTAATAAAATGGAGGAGATGAGTTGATGGTGAGACAGAGAGGTGAGAGGGAGTGGCGGGGAGGGTGAATGAATAGCAGAGAATGATTATAGAGGATGTCTTATCACTCATATTCCTCAGTAGCTCTATTCCCACCCCCAGTCCTGTCCAAACTCACAGGCCTATCCTTCATCACAAAGCAGCCTGAGCGTGCGTGAGCATTTGTGTGTGTGTGTGTGTGTGTGTGTGTGTGTGTGCGCACGTGGACATATGCGTGTATGTATGCATTCACGAATCTGTGCATGAATATGCTTTTGAATGTATGCATGCGAGCGTGGTGTGTGTGTGTGTGCGTGGGTGTGTGTGTATGTGGAGTTGCGCATGTGTTTGGGGGAGTCTGTCAGCAATACGGACTGTCCTGAAAATCACTTCATTAATCTGGAGCGTCGTACATTCATCTCCTGGTTCCTGGCTCCTGTTTAATACATGGGGCGTCTGCAGTCTGTCAGGGCACCGAGACGCACCCTCCTGCTTCAATAGGAAGCCCACAATCGAGGAGAGAAGTGTGTGTGAGAGAGAGAGAGGGAGAGAGAGAGAGAGAGAAGAAGAAGAAGAAGGGAGGGAAAGAGGGATTGAAAGATGGGGAGGGAGGATAGAGGCTGAGTCAGAGTGGGAGACGCGAGAGGAAAATGAGAGCGAGAAAGACGGAGACAGCGAAAGCGCAGAGAGAGAGAGAGAGGGAGAGAGAGAGAGAATCAGACAGATGGATAAACAGATAGATTAATGTAGACAACCTACAGAGACAGAACTTAGCAAGAGATGACAGAGACAGAAAGATAACAGAGACAGAGAAAGTAGGCGAGAGACAAAGAGAGAGAGAAAACAGGCGAGGGAAGAGACAGGGAGACGGATGGGACGAGCTGAGAAAAGAGATGACATATTGCTGTATATAAAGGTGGCAACAGCTGGCATACTCTGCTGTTGTCGGGGGCCTTTGCGGTGCTGGAACAGTAAAGTTGCCTGCCAATGTGTCCGTGAATAGGCTGGGCTAAAGACAGACTGCCAGTGGCTGCAGAGGAGCCAGGGCTAAAGAAAGACCCAAACACTGGAGCCATGCAGGGACACGGCCCGGGATTTTATAGGGGGGAAGCAGCTGGGGTGGCAGTGCCAGCGAATACAGGGGGTGGAGGCAATGGGAGGGGGGGATTTTAATCTTTTGGGACACGCTTCCAATGACAATGTCACCTTATGGTTAGGTGACAGCCTGCTACTGTATAGTGCTTATACACTTCTTCCCACCTGTCCCATCCTATCCTCCTTTTTCAATGAATGTATGCCTGACATCCTCTGCAATTCTTGGTTCTGTTCATATAATCAGTAAAATTCTTCATTTTTATTGCTGATGATGCTGTTGATTTATTCTTATTATATTAATGCTGCAATTATTGTGCTTTTTGCCATCAGGACTCCTCAACCGTGGCACTCTAAGTGAAGAACTTCCAAAGTTACTCAACACCATCTTTTAACCCCTTCAGACCTAAAAAATGATAGCATGCGTTTTCATCGCATAGTGTCTGCATAGTGTAAATGCATATTAATAATAAAATTAACCTTCATATTTTACTTCCAAATCATGAAATGATCATGAATATAAATATATTTTTAGGAAATGAAAAAGTCACTTACTCCTCTTCATTCTCATCATGTGTGTAACCTTTTCATATGGCAACCCTCAGGGACCAACTTGACTCTGACTGGATGGTTCGAGTCTACTCAGCTATCACTCAAAAGAAAAACTTTTAAAGTAAGCCTTGCATGTGTATCCTTATTTATTGTTTATTTGCTTATTTGCTGTAAAGGAAATTTTAGAAACTTTTTATTTTTTTTTATTATTTTTTTATTTATTTATTTATTTATTTTTTTTAATAATATGAATGGCCTAAAAAGAAGAGGTAGAAGGAGAAGAAAGGCTGTTGTTAATGGTATTAATAGCCTTTGTATGTTCAGACTCTTTATATTGTCTTTTTATTCTTTGGCAGTTGTGTCTAAAACTTACTACGCTGCAGCAGCAACCTGATTTCCCCATGCACATCCCCCCTCAATAATTATCACTAGTTATCATACACAAAATACACAATCTCCCTGTACTTGCCATCACTCTCTCTGTGTTGCCCCTCCACACCATCTCTCACTTTTGTGACAATTTTTTTTTTTTTTTTAGATGATTAGATGTAAACTGCTTGAGGATGGCTTTGATTAGTGTAATGTTACTGTTTCAAACCGCAGCAACCCCATCCCCATGCCCCCTCCACCCACACACACACGCAGACACACAGCCTCCTCTCTAGTGCCAGTGTCTTATGCCAGCCATGCTGACAGTATTGCAATGATGGTAATTAATGTAGTTAATTTGGGGAGATAATCAGGCCACTCACTAGATTAGCTTGACCTGCCGAGCTTAAAGACTCAAATAAAAAAAAAAAAAAAGAAAGAAAGTGTCCACACTCATCTTTGAAATGCTCCAAACGATGCGGCTGAGCAGAATAATAATAATACTAAAAAACATTAAGAAAACAAAAAAGGCTATACTCAGCATCATCCGTTTTGGCCCGCTAACTTATAACTTCACTGTCAAAGAACTTTAAAGTCTATTCAAGGAGCCAATAAAGCCTGTGCACCCCTGTGCAAGCATTTTATGTCTACTCACGCTTCTACAAACATTATTTAGAACACTGAAATGCTGATGCAGAAAACTGTACTTTTATAGATATTCTTAAGAGAAGAGAGTGAAAGTATGCCATGTAACAGTGGTAGCATCATATTGATGCTATGCTATGAGGAGTTGGAATATGCTTTTACACAATGGCATACCGACTGACTATAAATCTCTTTTGTTGTGGTATTTCAAATCTTGAGAATTTGTGGGTCTATCTGTTATACGCAGAGCTGTCCAATTAATGCATCCAATGCAGCAGTTTGCAGCCTTTAAAGACAACCACAAGACACGGTGGTAAACAGATCATCAAGGTAGACAAATCGTATCAAAAAATTGACAAAATCCTCCTGTTTTGTAGGGAGACACACCTTTTCAAAATGCATGGTGCCAAACTCCTGCGAAGCAAAGGCCACGGGGCAAGAGGGAGACACAATTTGTCCTACAACTCTCTGATAGCTAGTATGTCAAAAGAAGGTCCGGTTTTATGATGTGTTGTGTGCAATAAATCCACAGTGAGGAAAAAACAGAGAGACTGAGATTGAGAGAAGAGGGTGAGGAGGAGTCGGCTTGCTCCTTGTCAAAAGTATGGCATCCACTTTCGCAAGGTCTCACCCTCGTGCTTCCCTCGACCTTCGCCGGGCTCCTCAGATACCCAGCATCCCCCTGGTGCCTATCCGAGCATGATGGGAAAAAGGGGAAATGCAGGTGAGGGTTTCCCAGCAGTCGGTTGCTCACTCCCAATGGCTCCCGCAGGGCACAGGGACAGATACAGCTCTTTTGAAACTGTGCTATGTAAACACTATGGCAATATGGACAAAATCAAATATCTTTGACCAAACTCCTCAGTACTGATATTGTGACATTATACTGACTATTGGTGCTTATATTTACACACAAGAGATTTTTGATAAACAGTCATTAGTAATGTGGATATGATGACCAAGAAGGCAAAATATGGAACAGCTACAATAGTGTAATAAGTTGAGGAAACTGCATCCCTTTACTGTAATGGCAAGGCAAAGCAAGGCCAGTCAGCTTTATTTATATAGCACATTTAATACACAGAGGCAATTCAAAGTGTTTTGCAGGATACAAAAATACAATAAAATTAAAGACAGAAAAAAATGCAAAAGTAGGAGTTTCATTATAAGGCAGAATAGGCAGTGTAAAACATAAAAGTTTTAAGGTTAAAATCCCACATGATATCTGGTCTCATATCACTATATTATCAATATATTGCCTAGCCTTTGTATAGTGTCTTGCGCTCTTTGTTAGGCCTTCTAGCTGTTTGTATTTTGGGTTGTCCTGGACTTGAAGCTTACTCCACTCTGTAGCACCAGATAAAAGCATCAGCTAAATGCCCATCCTGTAAATGTAAATGAAATGCACACACAAGTGGATGCCAACTCTGACACACACACTCACAGGTGCACACACACACACACACACACAGTGCGCAACCCCACGTCTTGACAAAAGCCATTTGCCTGGTTGTGAAGCCTGCAGCCTGTCCTGTCTAAGTACAGGTGTCCCTGTGGTTCTGCTCCACAGTAGAGCTGTAATGTTTTCACCGGGTGTGCTGTCACCGAGCTTATCACCTAACTGGGGAGCTCAAAACTCACAGAGCGTTCCCACAAATAAAAATGACCATGTCACTTTTGTTGCTGTTATTATTTGTCCCGCCATGCTCGTGTTTTCCTCTTCTCCTTTCTTGCCTTTTTTTTCTCCTTCACACTCTTTTCAATTATTTCCTTGCCACATTTCCCTATAGCCGGGACGCCAGCTATCAGATTAAATGGGACGTGTTGAGGAGAATGAGTGTGATGTGTTGAGCAAGGGGGGGGGGGGCAGTACGTGTGTGTGTGTGAGTGTGTGTGTGTGGATATGCATGCAACCGCTTGTGTGTCTGCATGCATGTTTCTGTGTGTGCGAGTGTGCATACTCTGAGTGTCTGCATGTGTGCAATTGTGTCTGCGTACATGAGTGTGTCTGTATGTGTGTCTATAGTATATATGCACTGGTGAGTGTGTGTGTGTGTGTGTGTGTGTGCACGCGAGGGGTGTCCTAGTGCTCCTACTGGGCCTGATGAAAATGTCATTTTATCAACATTTTCTGACAGAAGAGCTCGCTGAATACTGATGTGCGCTGGCTGCTCTGCGCTGAAGGGCTCATGTGGTGAGTATAGAGACAGCCAATAAACGGATGTGAAGGCTGATCTCCGCAGGTGTTGGAAGCTTCTGCGTGCCTTTGATGGAAACGGCATGGATGAGCTGTCATGTGTATAGTCAAACCTGTCCTCCTGCATTACAAGTGAGGGTCAGTAAGACGCCATGGCTGGAAAGGCTCAGCCTGTAGAAATGAACAGCTCCATTCCAAAAATTGTATGAGGTCCATTTACTGATAAACCTGTTAAGTGTAATAATCTGCCACATTTCACTTCAAGGAATTTGTGGTTTGCTAAGCTCTATGGCCAACTGATATGGCACAATAGTGATTCAAACTATATCCAATTCATGGAAGCTTTTACATTTGCTGTGTTTTTTTTTGTGTGTGTGTGTGTGTGTGTGCAAGGTGTGTTTTGTGCTTCGAGCAGCAGCAACAGTGGTTTATCCGGAATAAACAGAAGAATAGAAAAAAAATTACCCCATAAAGAAAAACTCAAACTTCAACGACGCAGAATCCAAAGGAAAAGGCATCACAGTCCCATCCATAGTGTTTGATTGATTGATTGGCAATTCCTGGGAATTTCAGTGCAGTAATGAGAATCTCAAGGATTATCACTAAAAATGTAATGCAAAGGTGTGAAAATAGCAAATACCTTTGTCACAGAGAATGAGATTTGATTTCAATGTTAGTCATCATTTTCAATGGCAGATTCTTTTATTTATTTCATTATTTATTACATGAACATTGGATGGTAATGTATTTTGATAGGTTGTCTGACACAACTCAAGACACATAGCATAAAAGTTATCATAATATATGACAACTATGATATCAGTAGTCTCATATTATGATATCAATATCATAATATCAGACTACTTCCTATGTAATTTGATTAGGCTACATCTGCAGCCATCAAAATCATTACACAACACGTCCTCCTTTTTATTTTGATTATTTATTTTTTGTTGATTTGTTCTTTTACCAAAATATAAGATCATTTTAAACAGTTGAAAACTGGAATATGTATTTGAGAGTCTTCAAAGCCGCCATTTTCCACTGAAACTTAATAAGTAAACTGCAGTTGCTGTCCACTTTTCCTTGGCATCCGATCCAGATTGCCAATATTGCTGAATCAAGCAGTAAGAGCCGCTTTACATTCCCTAATGAGCATCAGCAGCACTCCGTCCATCTATACCACCGCCATCCACACACACACACACACGCACACACACACATAAAAAATGCAGGCTCCGCTCACATACACACAGATGCAAACACAAACACATGACTATTAAGGAGGTGAGCATATTGATTGATTAATTCCTCTCTGTGTGACTCTGGGGTCAGAGTCGATATGCAGCAGCAGAGCATTAGGCCCGGGACGAGGCCGGGCTCAGCCCCTCCAGCTCATACAGCACTGGTGGAAACTTCACACAACAGAGTGATGAGCAAGTCATTTCAACAGCACTCTTCCCTCCTGATTTGTTTTTAATTAGGTCATTATCCCTCATATTTTTCACTTTAAAGTAGAGCAGCCACATACTTTCTTTCAAATTTTTCACTCTTAAATAAAACCCTCCAACAGTGTCGAGACATATTGAGGTTCTTCACAGCACATATTAATAAAGTGGGACTTTACTAATGTCAAATCTGCATTCAAAGTATATTTAGAATTCAGGTCGCACACAATACTGCGCACAGGTCACTTTGTTAATGTACGTACTCTATGCAGTGTGATCAGTAGGTCACTGAAACAACTAGTGGCAGCCTACAGTACCTCCACCAATCATCGAGTGTAGCACCAGCAACTAGAGCTTCCAAGTGTAGGCAGTCAGCCAGGTAAGAGGGTGTGTGGTACACTGCCACTGGTGATGTCAACAACACAGACTCCTAAAAATTATCTTCCCATACAGCAAAACCACATTCTTAATTATGTTGAGAGGGACTGAGAGGGTATTTTGTCACAGATTGTTTGTTTCTGATGTATCTACCTTTCTGGCTTGTCAGTGTCACATTAGCTTTAGACATAGAAACCACTTGGATAAAAAGGTTAGGGTTAGGCATAAAAAAAAGGCAAAAAAAAAAAAGGCAAAAAAAAAAAAACACTCCACAATGTAACGTATGGTGCATAATGTTATAAGCTAAAAACAAACATTACTGCCACTTGACATGGGGCTTGAACTCTGAACGCTTTTGTGATACATCACAAACATAATCTGCAACAAAGTATGTTTCCCTCAAAACGTAATTGAGAATGTAGTTTAGATGCATGAGAGCATATTTTTTTAGAAGACAGGGTTGGTTTCAGTGACCTACAGGTTACAGTAGGATCACTTAATGCTAATTACAAGCCAGGAACAAGGATTACAAATTAGTCTCGGATAGAAATCTGCATCCATATCATCTACTTTATATTTTTTTAATATATGAAATGCGTATGTCCTTGTTACATAAACAACTAAATAAATCAATATAATTCTACTTGAATCCTACATAGAGGAAGACTTCACAGATGCATCATTTGAAGGGATTCCCTCCAAAACACCACATTGAAATAATAAAAAAAGAGTTAACTCTGTGTTCAAAAACTGTTTTGTAAGCAAAACTGGTAAATGAGATATCTTTCTTATTCAAACTGGAAGATGTCTCATTTTGGAGTGAGAATTGCTCCAGGCGGACAATCTGCATGTTCATCTGTGTGTATGTGTGTGTGTGTGTGTATGTGTGTATGTGTGTGTCCTCAGCAACAGTGGCATAGTTGTGTAATGACACAATGGCTGTGGACTCTGTGTCAGTGGGTACAGGGGCCAGGAAGGGAGCAGGACAGGAGCATAGGGTGCAGAGGAGGGAGACGAGGGGGATGAGGGTGGTGTGTGTGTGTTTGTGTGTGTGTGAGTGGGTATGTATGTGTGGAGTGGGGAGCGGAGGGGAGAGGAGGGGAGGTTGGTGCATACAGGGTGAGAGGGCTGGTTATGAGAGCATGGGATGAAGGTGGAGGGGGGGTGTGGTGGGGTTGAGGGGGGCGGAGGGTCTGCTATCCGAACAGCTGTCAGCAATTTGGCTCCGACAATCGTCCAGCTTTGAACAAATCTGCTTCAGCTGCTGAAATGCAAAGCATATGTGTCAGAGGAGTGTGTGTGTGTGTGTGTGTGTGTGTGTGTGTGTGTGTGTGTGTGTGTGTGTGTGTGTGTGTGTGTGTGTGAGTGTGTGTGTGTAAATGTGGCTGTGTGTGTGCATGCCAACAGGCAACAAACAGTAAAATCTCCAGCAGCTCAAAAGGGAATTCAAGGTGACTGTTTTTTTTTTTTTTTTTTTTTTTAAACATTTTTATATTTATTTATTTTCATTGTACCTTATATACATCTGTGCCTTTTTATATTTTCAAAACTTTTGCTCAAACGAGATAACGAGAACCATTTTCCATGCTATCTCTATAATTAATCTGCACAAACTTCAGAACTACGGTAGTCGAAAACAGGTTTTTTTCTCTCACCACACAGGAATTAGGAAATAATACACCTGTCTTACAGGCACCGCCCACACCTCAGCAATACATTACATAAATACACAGATAAATAAAGCCTTTTAATACAAATAAGCTATACATCAAATCAAATAATACACATATTTGCGTAATAATTAATCTGAAAAATCTGCTCAAAGAGTGAATATAGATTAACACAGGTCATTTTGAATTTTGCAGATTACAGCTGACACAGCCACATGTTTGAAAATTGACTAACAATTATTTTTTTTTACCTATTTATTTATTTGAAGAAAATTTAGTCAAGATGGAAATCTTAAAACAATTAATAAATCCAGCAAACAAACAAATAAAAAAATAAATCACGGTAATGTTCTTGAAATATTTCCATAAGGACTCTTGACTGTCTAGTGATCTTGCTGTATTAAAGTTTCACCGTGATGTTTGCACAGTATCTTCCTAAACTTTTTTATTTGATTACTCACCCAGTTTGTTTTTCTGATGTGGGGTGGTGCTGAACCTTGCTGACATACTTTTAACTTTTTTTTTTTTTTTGCTTAGCCCCACATCTCCATATGTCTGCGTGGCTCTCGAATTAACCACACACATCCATCCGTCCCCAAACAAAAAGCATCACCCAGCGGCCCAGACGCACTGTTCTAAGTTCTAAATTGGTCTGGCAATTTCCCCTGTCGCATGTTGAGTGATAATAGTGAGGTCAGCCTGTGGTCAGCCAGATAGTTATGGGAGAATAGAGACGTTCCAATCTGTTTTACTGTTCCACCCCCATCAGCAAGTTTCCACCCTTTCAGCGGGACAGAGAGTAAGTGAGATAGAGAAATAAAGATAGAGAGAGATAAAAAAAAAAAAGAGGGAGGTGGGTGGGGCAAGAGGGAGGGAGGGTCTTCTTCATGCCACGGATGGACAGCTCATTAAAATTAACTGTTTGGGAAAACGTCGAAAGTTTTGACTAAGAGGATTCCGCGTTCAATTTGGGATTTGGACGGTTTCCAGATTGTCTTTCTGCCTGCCTATCGATTACGATGACACTTTTAACAGCAAAGAGCCCAGGGTGTATCACTCAAATCAGGCCTATCCCATTCCTCCTCCTCTGTTTGTGTGTGTGTGTGTGTGTGTGTGTGTATTTGAGCCACACCAGGAGAGCTGAGGGCTGCCTCGGTGGTAATGAATGTCAAGAGGCGTGTGTTAATAAATTAGCCATGCGTGTATTTTACCTTATTAATGGTCTCAGAGGCAAATCACAACCACTTTAATGCATTTCACTTAGTGTAGCTTATGGGTGCATTTCATAAAACATGGCAGCTTTTTAGATACTTATTCTGGGCACAAATTTATCACCCTCTCTGTTTCCTTTCATGCCTCTCTCTTCGCCCCCCTTTCTACTCCCCTCCCCTATCCGCTGTACTTTCCCTGGCTGTAGCGTTTTTTTCCCCCTCTTCAATACATCATTTTGCAATGTCTTCAAAGGGAAGATGAGCGAAAGACAAACATAAACAGAAGATGCAATGCTATACGAGTGGCAATTCAATAAGATGGCGAAGTGGTTAAGACAGGGGACTCACATTTACTGCTAATGATCAAAATTGATGACCGTGCATCTCCCATATACCGCATCCTTTGCATCCCTCCTACAGTCTCAATAAGGTAACAATACTTAGGGGAGCAGACTTTCCATTTAATGGTCAAACGAGGTTAAAATATTGATTTGCAACATTTTTAAAAAGTGAATAAATGTCCCTTTTGCTTCCCTCACTGGTTGATAACAAAATAGTGATAGCAGTCAAAAAAAGTGCCGAGTCCCAAAAATGGTTAATTCAGATTCAGTAGAAAGACGTGCAATATTACGAGCACTCTCAGTTTTTGTGTTAAGGATAATCAAATTACCACATATGGGTGCGGTAATGGTCATAATGACATCACCACAGTCTCCTCAGTCAGACTTAGTCAAAATTAGAAAACAAAAAATTTGGAAAACAAAATTGCATTTATTAATCAAATTATACCTTAACCTGATTAACACATATCCCTATCAGTCAGTTAATGTCAGTACACTGGTATGTAAGTCAATCATAGGAGCAACACTTAAAGGTTAGTATCTCTCCATTTAAGTTAAAAACACTGAAAATGGCAAGAGACAAATCCAATCAATCAATCAATCAGCCAATCAGCTTACAGCCAATTCATAGCTGTTTTAAATGCTTTGAACTTCCTCAACAGAAAATCCAAGAAAAAGACATCTCAACTTTGATCTTCGGGAAGTGCAAGTGCAGAAACACGACTGTGGAGAATGGTCAGCACTGAAGGTGGAGAGAGAGAGAAAAAAAAAAAAACAGGACGTGGAGGATTAACAATTAAAAAAAGAGGAAATAAATAAAGGCAACATGTCCTCTTTTTTGACACGCTCTTCCATTTATCACTCGGCTGCTCCCTTCCCTCCCTCTCTCTCTCCTGCCAAGCTGCTCCCTGTTCCCTCCCTCTCCACGTATCCCTCCTCCCACCTCAGGAGTGCCTCCCCTCTCCCTCCCTCTCCCCTCCCTCCTTCCCTCCCTCTCCCCTCCTCTCCTCCCCCGGAGCCTGAAGGTCAGCGCCTGGCGAGCGATCTCCCGTTCTGCTGAGTCCACCAAATGCCCGAGCGGAGCGGCGCTACGCTGCGACCCGGCTGCCCACTGACGTCCATAAACCAAACCCAGAATGACAGGTGTCGCTGCCGCCCCTCTGCCTCCGCCACGTCTTCTCCTGCTGCTTCTTCTCCCTCTTTTCCTCCTTCTCTTTCTTCTCCTCTTTTCTCAGTTCCCACCACGCATCCTCCCACTCCCCCTCTTCACTCATTCCGTGTTGATTTATGGTTTATTGTTCCTTGTCGTGTTTCAAGGTCGCTGCTAACGCGGGCCAAACTAGGTCCACGGTGGTGTGTGTGTGTGCGTGTGTGTGTGTGTGTGTGTGTGTGTGTGTGTTTGTGTGCGTGCAAAGGGGTTGGGGAGGGGGGCCTTTCTGTATACCTGTCAGCGACCCCGCTGTAGCTGTCATCGGAGCTCCCTCTGCCTGGGAAGAGGCTAAATTGAGGCTGGGGTCTCACTGACACACACACACACACACACACACACACACAGGCTGATGAACTATACTAACAGCCTAAGAGTCAATCTAATCCACACAGTCAAAGTCATAGGTTACCATCGGTGTGTCACCCTTTGAATTTACACAAATAGACCTTGAACTGGCACAGTAGCTCTTGCTGGACAGATATCACCTTCAGCTACACAAATATATAAAAAGATGCATTTTATCCCCCCACACAATCCTTCACTCAGATGTTTCCTGTATTTCAGCTTGATTCTCCTTTTTCATATCAGGGTTAATTGCTGGGGGAGACGGAGTCGGCCTAAATCGAGGCGGAAAAGGGAGCATTCAAACGAGAAAACACGCGCTCGCTGCAGCGCACGTGCTTTCTCCCTGAACTGTTAGTCAATGCAAGAAAGATCCATCATGGGGGGTCCCGGGGGAATCTCCAACATCTAAATAGAAATTAGCAGGACACTATCCGGCAGTATAGATCTCTCTGCTTCACTGCTGGAGTTGGTGCTGGATGGGCGGGTGGAGGGAAAATGAGGAGGAGGAAGAGGAGGGGGAACCCTGGGCTTAATTAGCTTGCAGTTTACCTCTGCTGTCTCTGTTGGAGCATGTGTCGGTGTGTGTGTGTGTGTGTGTGTGTGTGTGTGTGTGCGCGCGCGCTCTGCGGTGGCATTCTGTTTCCAATGAATTGTAGCTGTTTCCTGGTTGACTCTGGATTGCTCTACTACTAAATGGAACCTGTCAGAGCATTAACATCCGTGATGGGCATCAAGAGAGGGGTGTGTGGTGGGTGGGGATTATCTGTGTGTGTGTGTGTGTGTGTGTGTGTGTGTGGCAGAGTCTCCGTCCCAGGCATGCATACAAATGTGCATTGCGGGCTTGCATCGGTGCAGGGAGGTGTCATTAGGACTTTGATAGAGTGTGTGAGAGTGTGTGTCCGCCCGTGCATGCTCATGAGAACAATGCTCAGTGTGTGGCACTCCACTCTTTAGCCGCAGGCATGACATCTGTAAGGACTACCTGTGCTCAGTTTAAAGGACAATTTCAGTATTTTATTTATTTATTTATTTATTTATTTCTTGTTTAAAGTTAAGCTGTTATTCCGACTTCCCCGCTGTCGTGTCAGTCAGTAAATACACCAGTTTGGCATTAACGCTGAGAAATTTGAGTACTGATTTGACAAAAACGAGATCAAGAGCTGAAACTGGAGGTTGTTTTCTGTGCTGACTGCTCTTCCTTGGGGGCTTGCTTTCAAAGAGGCACAATGGCAACAAGCCAGATACATTTCAGGGATCCTTCATGTTTTTATCTTGGTAAAATGACAGACAATGGCTACCTAGGTTCCAGATTTTGAAATCAATGTGCGGACAATTTTGATTTTGCTGATACTAGCCAGTGGCTCAGTTGCCCCCTTTATTTCAACTGGAGCCAGTTTCTTGTTAGTTTCTCAAGACTAATGCAGTCAGCCAAAAGTGTCCCTTCAAATCAGCATAACACATCATGATGATGACAGTGTGTGCCTCTTTCTTGAAGATGTAGGATATTGGTGCGTGTGTGTGTGTGTGTAGAGCAGCACAGCAGGAAACGTGTGTGAGCCATCTCTGACCTCTTTGCTCTGTTGTCTTCTTGTGAGCCAAACCACTCAGATCACATCCTCTTTCTTCTTTCTCTCCTCTGTCTCTCTCCATCCTCTTCCTTCTTATTCCCATCTCCCTGTACCCTTTAAGCCCCCCGCCTTTTTCCTTTTTCCCCTCTCCGCTCTCCCTTCCTTCCTACCTCCCATATCCCTCTGTTCTCCATCTTCCATCTGCCTCCTCAATCCGTACTCTCTTTCTTCTTCTCTTCCCATCTCCCCCAGTCCTCTGATCTCGTTACCCCGCTCTGTCTCCCATTGCTCTCCCCTTCTTCCTCTCCTCCAATCTCGTTCACCCGCCCCCATCGCCCTCTTCCACCTTTTTTTTCTTATTTCCTCTGGAGCATGAGCTGTTTCCCCTTCCCTCCCTCCTCCCCTGTTTGAAATGTGTGTGTAAGGTGCACATCTGCCTGCCACAAAGTCTTTCCTGAGCTTTCCAGGTCACTTTCACTCCCTCACCCACAAATCAACCTCTGGCTTCCCATTTGCTCTTTCTCTCTCAGTCTTTTTTCTCTCTCCTCCTCCTCGCCATTCATTCAGGCTATGACAAAACTTCACTGAAAATCCCTGACTGCGACTGCTTGACCTGAAAAATTATGCAAGTGGAATTACAGTGAAAACATAAAAGCACGTTTGATGACACCAGTTGACACAACAGAAAGCAGCCAAGGCAACAGTCACGGTCAGTGTGATTAGTGACTCTGGGTGCTATCACCTTTCAGCCACATATTTTATTTTCTGTCATGCTTGTATTTTAATGCTGCACTATATGCAGTTTTGCACTTTGGTAGCCACAAATGGTCATGGGAGATACAGTATGTAATGTGACAGCATGAAAATGCACTTTCCTTGGAACACAATTTGTACTTCATAGTAACTGAAAAAATGGATCATCATTGTCATGGATCACATGCCTGCTGCTGGTTAGGAGAAAGTTTTGTATTTTGCTCTGAAATTTCAATTGAATCATTTCTCCTAAGAAGATTTCTTGCCAATGAACACCACAATTTCATTTGGACAAACACGGCCTCTGGTGCAATTTGGGATTTAGGTTCATTAAAAGGGATGTATTTTTTAACATTAAAAATCTTGCCTAGTGCCGCTTTAACAGATGTGCTGCTTTTCACATCTGGCTTGTTAGCCAGCATATCCAATATCATATGGGAAATTTAGACTTCCTTAACTTTTTAACCTTTTTGTGCAAATATCACTTTTCAGTTTCACTGGCCACACATATCCAATGGACGTTTTCCTGCTGTAAATTCTCTGCCTTTGCTTTGTTGCATTAGTCAAAATTTCCATTCATGTTGCAACATTTCAAATATGCCTTTGTACCTCAGTTCATGTCACCCTCGCTGAAGATGCATGTTTCTCACTCTGTTCACAAAATTTGATTAAGTTTGCTTGCATCCAATGCCTCCTCTAATTTTATTTTATTTTATTTTTAACACATTCAGTCAGACTGAATCTACTATTTGAGGAATAGTGAGGTGGTTTTAATTAAAAAATTCCCCCTCTTTACACTTTACACATGATTAAAGCAATTCCTTTTTTGTGCTATGTCATTATGTGATGCTGATTAGGAAAATAATTTAGTGTGTCTATGATAATATTATGTGCTATTTTCCAGCTTTGTACTCTGGGTTCTTTTTGTCTCTTGTGGGTCTATTATAGATATTATAAGCTGAAGTGTTGTATGAATTTCATTTAAATTTGAATAACTTTGAAAATTTGCCCAGATAGTTGCCTTTTCTACTGATGTCACCTGATCTACAAACTAAAGGGATTTCTTACAGTGGGAAACCATGCTCTTGCCTTTGCCTGCTTTACAGCTATTCCCAGTTTAGTTTCATTTTCATGGCTTAGAAGTCAGTGTTTTGCTTGTTAGATTCCAAAGAAAAATGCAGCTGGTTTGTCAAGCCCCTATGGACAAATCAGCAGAGACACACTCATACATCTCCAGCACAGCCTCTTGCCTGTAGTGTGCTTGTATACCTTCACACACGCTGGAAAAACACTTAACTTTCAATTTTGGTGATCTGTTTTTCCCTGCTGTGCTCACTGGCATCAATTTTTGAAACTAGTGGTCAAAATGTCATTGTACATCATTAAAATGAGGAGGGGGAAATGGTACAGAATGCCTTATTTGCAGTCCTCGGTGACTGTGAGTGAGTGGATGACTGCCTGCAGCACAGGGCAGAGCAGACCCAAAGCACAGGGTTGATTAAAGGGCACCTCAAATTTATGCCCACTTCTCTGTCTCTCTTTATCTGTGCCTCTCTCTTGCATCTTTTTCTCCGGTTGGAGGTTAAACAGAGCAACAGAGGGGAAACCCAAATGTCAGGAGGGGAACAATTTTATGCTAAAGTACACCTTGACATAAACGCACCCCTGCAGAAGTAATTGATTTTCGGTTTGGTGAACCGCAGGGTGCTGCAGTCTGATGTTGAGTGTTTGTTTCCATCTACATATCAGGCCATGCACGAGTGATGATTGAGCTCGGTACAGAATGTAACTGTACAGCAACTAGCCTGGGAGGCTTTTGAGTGTTTGCTAGCCTACCTGTTTTATATTTACCTTCTGAAAGTATAAAAACGCCTTGTCTTTACCTTCTGTCGGCCTGTGCTGTTGAATGAAACATACAACTCTGCCTGTCTTGGTGTTGGCGAAACAAATGGTGAAAAAAATTTAAAGCAGCGATCAAATTAATTTGAATTACACATTGTTTAGCCACACCTTTCAGAAAATGAGCTTGTTCAACAGTATGAAACGCACCATGTATTGAACTCTAGCGAATGCCAAACCGTAATTTATTGAAAATGGGAAGAAAATGCATGCAGTTGCATCCTGAAATGCTTCGTTCAGAAGTCTGATTTGCAGTTCTGCTGCTTGCCTTCCTCAGCAGAAGAACTTCTAACAGTTGTGCGCATTTACTGGCACATTTTTAATTGATATTACAGCCCTCTGAGTCCAAATGAACTGGGGTTCTGTTGTATGTGATGGGGTTGATGTTGCTTTGTGGAGAGAAAAGGTGCTTAGCTGAAAGTGCAGGTGGTGCTGGGGAGAGATAAGTGATGCTACTGAGCTCCACAGCCACAACTGACCCGTCGGGGTCAGTGACTCCCTCCTTTCTCTGTCTCACTTTTCTCTCTGTCTCTCTCTCTCTTACTCCCTCTCTCTCTCACACACACTCACACACACACACACACACACACACACACACATACACACACACACACAAACACACACTAAAATGTGGCTTTGCGTGGTGACAGTGCCCCGTCTTACTGACAGGCCTTGATCTGTAAGAATCAATGGCTCAAGCCGAGAGCCGGGGAAAAGAGGCCGCCTTAGCCAGAGTCAGCATTCTCTCTCTCTCTCTCTCTCTCTCTCTCTCTCTCTCTCTCTCTCTCTCTCTCTCTCTCTCTCTCTCTCTCTCTCTCTCTCTCTCTCTCTCTCTCTCGCTCTCTCTCTCTCTCTCTCTCTCTCTCTCAGCCTCTGTCACTCTCTCTGTTTCCTCTTGCTCCCTCTCTCACACAATATATCACACATAACAGATCATAAAATCAGACCTCCTCTCAACGTGCTGCAGCGATCAGAGGACAAACCAGGTCTGTGCTACATGCTCCCATTCACTTGGACTGTCTGCAGTCTGGGTGATTAGATACAGTCTCCCTCTACTGGGCTCAAACCACTACTGCAGGCAGCAGGTGGTGGTATGAAATGACACCGTGTTTTGCCAGATGGTATTGTATTAGCCCTTTGTAGTTAATATGTGCTTTACATATTAAGCACACAGTGGGGAGACAAGAAAGATGACACAGAGAGTGACATGAAGATAGAGGCGGGATTTAAAGGGGTTAAAATAAAAAAGAGAAGTTTGAAAGGTAGATTAAAAAATAAAACTGTGGTAGGGAAAGGTGGATAAGAAGAAAACGGATGCAAGAATCAGAGCTGAAGAGAAAAGCAGTAAACAAGTGATGAAGAAAGTGGAAGAAACTGGGGATAAAATGTGCAGTCGGACATACGCCAGATTTAAACCTGTTATGTCAGAAGGATATGATATGCGTCCTGGCCACCCTGTGCTATCAGGACACCCCAAAGTATTTGTATTTTTAAGCTGTGCAGAACATAACTCACTGAATCCTGTCATGTCAGGTTTCCATGTTCGTGATAGATGCCTTGTCTCCCTCAGGCTCTAAGCATGTAGCTGGGGCTCAGTGGAATTCCTCTGTCTGGCATTCACAAGTCCTTTTTTTTTTTTTGTCTACATATCCATTTTCCCCCGTGCAGCCATCGGTTCACCTATACCATTCTATGGAACGCTCCATCCATCCACATTACCCGCCCTAATGTGGCAGGTACCAGCCCAGGCCTCTCCAAGGAGAGAGAGGGAGGAGGAAGGGTGTGCCAGCACCGCGAGGGCGAAAGCAGCCAAGACTGGGACCTCTGCTGGCCTGAGGTGGAGATTTGGCCGTGTGTTCTATGAGATTTGTGTCTTCAAAAAGGTATTACATAGATCAAAGTAACTGTGATACATTGATATGACTAGTGTAAACAAATAAGACCATGGTCAAGACATTTGGCAGTGTCTGTTCCATGCCAGTGAAACTGTACTGGACAGTGCTTGAGATTCAAAAAATGAAGACCACATTTCTCATGAACACTGTTGCTTCTTGTTGCAAAAAATAATGTTTTTTTCAAACCTTACATTGAAGGAGCAGGGCCATCTTCCTGCTTTGTGCCATAAAGCAATCACCGTAGCATTGTAAAAATGCAGTGTAGAAGCTATTATAGACTAACAACCTTATCAACAGTCTGACTGATTTGTTCAGTGTAATTACACTAATGTTTCAAAATGAATGCGTAAATGATGGACTGATGTTAAAATGCTAAATTTGAAACCTATAAATGAATAATATAAATGTAGGATCTCACCAATCAAGGTTGGGCTCCTCAGCTCAGTTTATCAGTCCAGCGATTCTGTAAGCCTTCAAAACACATAATCCCTGAAGCCACACCTCCTTCCTCTTTCCTTCCTGATAAGGAAAAAAACACTATTCTGTTTGAAGTCAATGGAAGAGATGCTTTAGCACCCCTGTTTTTGTGGACACAGGTTGTTAGGTAATAATCATCTTTAACATTCTTGACATTACATTTCTTAAAATTTTCAGTGAGCTATAGTACAGGCATTGCAAAAAAGAACTTGTTTGTGATCGTGATTGTCCACACAAAGCATAAATTTGAAAACGTATCCTTTCATTCCTCAGTCTTAGCTGTCAATCCATACGAGGGTGGCGTTTTTCATTGATGAAAATGGACATTTTCAAAAATGGTCTCCGCAGTAAAGGGAGCTCTCTGAAAATTAAGACATAAGATCGTCCCTCGTTCCCCTTCCGAGTTGTATTGAGCAGAAATTATGTAGGGATGAAGTTGCATAGGCCTGCACATGCACAATAGAGGACTTTTCAGGCTTTTCAGTGTGGACAGTGGGCTTTTGGAAAAATCATATTTTCAAATTTACACAGCTTAGTGTGGATATGGCTTTAACCAAACATTATTGGGCATTGGACTGTCTCCAGTCCCTCAAAACAAAATGACCAGTCTCCTTATACAGTGCATTGTATAAGTAACAAGTAACAAATAAGAAACACAGCATCCATAGTGATTTGAACATGCAAAACGATAATTAAGACAAAAAAGTACACAAGTATTCACTACCCCTGAGTCAAAACTTGGTAAAAACCTTTTACTGCAGTTACAGCAGCGAGTTTTGTGGGCTGTGTCTCTACCAGCTTTGCACATCTAGAGTCTGCAATTTTTGTCCATTGTTCTTGGCAAAAAAGCTCAAGCTCAGTCAGATTGGATGCAATTTTCAAGTCTCACCACAGATTCTCAATTGGTTTAAGGTCTGGGCTTTGACTGGGCCATTCTAAGACATTAACTTTCTTTGCCTTAAGCCATTCCAGTGCAGCTCTTGGCTGTATGCTTAGGGTCAGTCCTGCCGGAAGGTCAAGCTCCACCTCAGTCTCAAGTCTCTTGCAGACCAAAACAGGTTTTCCTCAAGAATTGCCCTGTATTTTGCTCCATCCATCTTGCACACAGTCCTGACCAGTTTCCTAGTTCCTGCTGATGAAAAGCATCCCCACAGCATGATGCCACCACCACTGTGTTTCACTGTGGGGATACTTCACCCTCCATCAGGGTGCACTTGCCCTGATGAATGCCTGAGTGGCTGAAAAGCGGAGGCGTTTTCAACTAAATAGCCATGAGATATTAAAGGCTTTTAAATTAATTTCCCTCTTGAGTGGCTCAGATTTCTTCTCCAAGTTTAAACTAGCAGGATTCCCAAACTGAAGAGCACCAGAGGGACATCTTTTTACACCCGAGCGGCACTCCATGCATTCTGTTTTCCGACCAACTCAGGTCAATTTGATAGTTCACGTCAGGAAATCAGTGTGACAGGATGCTGTTTAATGTGCGGAACGCAGCGAGAGGAGAGAGCTTAGCAAGCAAAGGTGCACCGTGGGCTGTACGTATAAATGCAGCGTGTGATAGTTTGGTTTTATTTGTTTTATAACGAAGCACCAATCTAATCTAATAAGTGATTTGGTGTGCTATGGTGCCATATCTTTTAACCCAGACACGGGCATCAGCAATAAAGCGAGGGATTTATGACGGAGAGAAGACAGAGGCATTACGGTGAAGTGAGAGTGAGAGTCAGAGTGAGGGAGGAGCTGATCGTAGTATGAGTGGTAACGTCTGGAGGGGTGAGGTGAGGCAAGGGAGGGAACGAGGGGAAAGACGGAGAATGGGAAGGAAGGAGGAGTGGAAAAACACTTAGAGAGATTAAACACAGATGGATGAGTGAGGACTCTGTTTTTATGTTTGTGTGTGTGTATCAGTATTTGTGTGTGTCCATGTGCCTGAAGTGGAGGCCAGGGCAGGGTTTTGGATCGGTTTCAGGTCCTGCCTGGCAATCCATTATAGATTAGTGGTGGGTCGGCCCTGTTTTTATTACGTGTGGAATCTATCATTAATGGACATCTAGAGGACTTCATAGGTATTCAATGAGAAAGACATCACTCCACTGTCAGCACTAACAGTGTTTGCCTCAGTGGCGCTCAGTGTTGTGGAACCCGGAAACGGTGTTAAACTACTATTATTGGGACAAAGAGTGATACTGGGCCTGGGTTATTCCATTCATCACGTTGTGACACTGGCAGAAGCGCACACCGATCTTACCGAGGTGGGTGGAATTATCAGTGTGTGTGTGTGTGAGTGTGTGTGTGTGTGTGGCCTACCGGGAGTAGGACACTTTTAACAGCAGTCAACTCCACCTAGGGAATTACACCCCAGGAAATACAGTCCCAGTACCACCTCTGTTCAAGATATGCAGAAAGATAAGTTTAAAGAAGAAGTCCAAAAAAAGAAAAAAAAAAAAAAACTTTATTAAATTATATTATTAAAAAGATATCAAAAGCTGCTATGAAGGAGAGAATGTTATTAACAGCCACACACACATGCACACACACTGCAAAACAAAGTTAGTAGAAGGGGTTAAGTGCAAAAACATGCAAGTGATTAAAAATAGTGGTGCGCCCTGAGTGCTATTCCCCACCCGGCAGAGCGGCTACACATCCTCAAGTTCCACACGAGAAGGCCAAATGCTTGCTACAGTTGCTCTGCCAAAATCAATGACATGATATACATACCAAAGCAAGAGAAAAACCCACTGTTACTCAGGAATCACATGATTAGAGTATAGGAATTGCTGAAATACTGGCACCAAACTGCCTCCATACAAAGGAGAAATTGATGGACCACTTGAGTCTCACCTCAGAGCAAAGGGGGCAAACTAAACCATATTCTAACAAAGGCTAAACAGCAGGGGTACCAACCTCTGAGCACGTCAAACACCACCTTGCACCAAGGGCCTCCGTAGTCCCTCTGTCCCTTTGCACTGTGCTGTGACTGCCTCGGGACTGTCTTTACTGGACAGCAACTCATTGCTTCCCCTTAGTCATCGATTAATAGGCAAAAGGCTACAGGCATGAAACACGTGGACTACCAGTAATGCAGCATCCAAGCACAGCCAGCAACCTCGCCTGTCCCGCACTGCTCTCAAGAACTATATGTACTCCCCTGTGGTAAGAGTGGGGATGCTGGCCATTAACTGGAGATTGGTCCTGGGACATCACAGGTTACCTCCCATGTAAGGGGTGTTTAACAAGCAAGCAGGGATCCACCTACTGTCTCTCCCTGTCACACATGCACATGATTCGACCAAGTTTAACCCAAAAGAGAGAGACTGAGGGAAGGATGATGAAGTGAAGAAATCACGGTAACTGACACATACATGATGTCAGTGTGGAAAGGACAGGAAACTAAAATATGTATGGATTAAAAAACATCATGAAACCGCAAGAATCCTTACTGTGCAGAGATATGCATATGGGTTAATTTCTCAGTTTTGCTGGGTGTTAAAAGTTGCTTTCACATGTAAGAGTGGGAGCCATCCAATCAGAACACAACCTCAGTTTTTATTCCTCCCGCCCCTGTTTGATTGATTCTTCAACTTGACTCTTCCCAAATCAGCTCTACTACTAGAAGCCTCTGAATTTTTTGGTAAGTGAGCTCTCCATCTGTGTTATCTTGGAAAATAGTTGCCAACACATTGTTGCAGTAAGGCCTGTGACTAGCCTAATTCAGTTCAACAAGCAGGATATTTTCAATTTCATGGAGAAGTTGATTGGCCTTACAAAGATAATATTGTTAGTCTACAAGGGAAACTAAAGCCCACCCAGCCCTGCTAGAATGTATTACTGTAGAAAACAGAGCCTCTAAAAGTCTTTTTGTTGACTTTTAGAAAACTCTCACATTTTGGTGGAGGATGAAGATAGTACTCAAAGATAACGCTAAATAAAAAATGTGTTCATAGCTTAGTTTAACATCCTTCTCATTGTATTAATTTTCCACTTATTGGGTTTTGTATCACATTATTTGTGCATGTTTATCCCTACTTATTTCCAGACACAGACTCCCAGCAGTCTCCAACTTTGCTCCACCAGAGGGCTTCTTTACCACGTTCCAAGACTTCGAACTGCATTGGAGGAAAAAAGGAGTCTTCTACCGCTTTGCTCCTTTGATTTGGAAAAGTGCAGGGCACACTACCTTTTAATAATCTAGTCCCCTTGGAAGAGATTAAAGCGATGCTAAAAGTCTGTAACTGCGGAATACATCTCCCTTATTTGAGCTGGATTTGGTCTCCCTCTTTTCTTGTACCTGTTTGATGTCTGTATTCCCTTCCTGTGGAGTTTTATTCAGTTCAAACTGTAGCTGGTGTGCTGTCTTGGCCAGGTCTCCCTTAGAAAAGAGGTTTCAGTCTCAAGGGACTTCCTTGCTAAACATAAATAAATAAATGCATGAATGAATGAATAAATAAATAAAACTAATGCTGTGCTTACATCATATGAGATGGAAGGTACAGCCAGGAAAGATTCCCAGATGTTTATGTTAAACGAAAGTGACATTAAATATGCTTAGTTTTATGATAGGCATATTTGGTTTGTAGTTTAAAAGAGGATGCATGATGAAAGCAGCATTAAATTGGGATTTATTTACGTTTAACAGTGCAGTGAGACTGATATGAGGATGCTATTTTCCAGGCACTTCCACGTTATTTACCTCCTTTCCAGTCTTTCAGAAAAAATACAAGGCCCCCAGTTGTAATTATGAGTTGAATTATGTAATTATGCTATTTACAAGTTGAAAGATGGCACTTACAGTAAATATCATATGACATGAAGGCGGCATAAACCGCACACCACATGCACCCAAACACACAGGCCCAAACACCACAGTGTTGTAATTTCTCCCCGTATGGAGTTCAGGGTATGAATATTTCAGTAGGGATACAGGAAGAAGGAGAAATAGAGAGAGAGAGTGTGTGAAAAGACAAATACCTTTTATCACTTTGCCCAACGAGGACAGGGAGCAGAGAAGAGAACAAGGGGGATGATTCCACAGAGGGAGAGGGACGCCAAGGAAATGCATGTGGGGAACTTGGGGGTGGAGGTCCTTACTATTCAGGGGAGGGAGGAGGAAAAACAAGATGAGTAGGTTCGAGAGAGCTTATCGATTGAGGCTAGACTGAGGCAGAGCCGGGCTGGAAAACTATTAGAAAATACCATCAGGCTGTTTAAAGGAACTGCGTTGGCTAAAGTTTATCATGGCATGTCGTTACCTTTGAGGCTACTGCAGATTGTGACAAGTCATATGCACAGGACCTGGAGGTTTTTCAATTATTTCAACCCATTTGGAATAATGTAACTGTGACCCGAAGCAGTTTACGATGAAGCCGTTATTACAGGAGAAAGCCAGGACTAAGTGCAGACAGAGGCAAAATGCAGAGCAGGGTGTTTTTTTACCCTTGGATTGCCCTAATTATACAGAGCATTGATTTTACAATGCATCCATGGATTGATTAGAAGAGCCCTGCACCTCCCCTAAGGAAGGAGGGCTTTGCTCTCTGCTCTCCTCCTTTCTGCTCAGCTCTCCTCTCCTCCTCTCCTCTCCGCTTTTTCGTAAGAGAGGCTTTAATTGCACCTGGCTCCTTTCCTTTCCTTTCCTTTCCTTTCCTTTCCTTTCCTTTCCTTTCCTTTCCTTTCCACTCTTCATTCCATCTTTCCCTTCTTTTATTCCCTTTTCCTTCCCATACTTTTCCATTCCCATCCCTTTGGTAATGATTTTACTTCCCTTTTCTTTCCTGTCTGTTCCGTTTTTCTTTCCCTTATTCTCCTTTCCTCTCTTCCCCTTCCCTTTTAATCAATTTTTCTTTCCTCAACTTTTCATTCCAATTCTTTCCTTTCCTTTCCTTTCCTTTCCTTTCCTTTCCTTTCCGTTGCTGTCCATGTCACTGCTTGCTCCTTTGTTTCTTGGATACTTTCTGATTGCATGATTACTCCCAAAGTGAAACTGCTGAAATCATTCCCTCCCACTTGACTTTTATGCCTTTTTTACCACCTTTACCTCCCTTTCTCTCTCTCTGTGTAAAGTCGCACCGTCTCTACGCCTCATCCGTTCTCTCGCTGTCTCTTCCTCCTTCACCCTTCATGCTCCTTCCAAAAGTCCCAATCCTCTTTTCTCTTCATCTCCATCTCTGTCCTCCTCCCTCTTGCCCCCTCCTTATGAGCAATAAGGTGTTCCTGTCAGAAGAGGAGGGAGGACAGAAGAGTGGGAATATATAATGAAAGACAGAATCGTCAAGATGATGGCGTTAATCTTATAATGAAGAGATGAATATGGTGGGACAAAGTCTGAGTGGTGGGATCAATCGCTCTGGGCAAGTGGGGAAAGGGGGAAAAAAATAGTAGAGCAGGAATGGGGAGAGAGACGAGTGTGTTTAAAAATCAATTACACAGTAAATATGACACGAGTCAGCAACAACGCCCTCAGGGGAACCCAGGAAATATGTTCCTGTCTGCACGTCCGTAAATCTGCTCTCCCTACAAATGAATTACTAATTTTATGTACGGGAGTGGGAATGAAAAAAAAAAAAAAGAAAAAAAAAAGAAAACAGGAATACCCACCCCACTTGTGTGTGAGCGCTGCTTATGTACACAAGCTATAACTCCCACGGGAGAGTATTATTAATTGATGGAGCAGAGTGATTTTTTTTTTTTTTTTTTTTTTTTTTTTTTGCTGAGGGAGAAGGAAGGAGTAGTGCAGACCCAGTGTTACCTCTGATCTTTGGGAGTGTCAGCAGGTCGGGATGCAAAAGGAAAACACTGCAGCAGCCGCCGCTTTGAACCAGCCTCAAAGATTGACCTGAGGAGGCCGGGAGAAGGGGAGGAGAGGACAGAGAGAGAGGGAGAGGGAAGGAGAGGGCGGGGGAGGGAGCGAGAGGGAGGATGGGAAGTCGAAGGATACTTGACCAGTTGGGGATAGGATGATGTAGAAACAGGGAAAAAGAAGAGGGAGGAAGGTGGAGACTGATTTAGATTAACTAACAGGGGGGAGGAAGGGGACAGAGAATTGAAGACCAAAGGGTGATAATAGAAAGGAGGAAAAATGGACTCAGGAGGCCAGCAAGAAAAGAAAGATATGAAAAGAGAACAAGTGATATATTCGAGTCACAGCGCTGAGGACTTTAGCTCACAGCCTTGCACGCATCCAAAATTCATAAAGTGTTGTAGCAATCAAATAAAAAGCAAATATCATTAAATAAATTAGAATTAAAGTTTGCACCACAACATTAAAGTTAAGAACAGAGGGGTAAAAACAAAATAATAGAAAAAAAAAAAATTAACAGGGTAAAGGCCCTCACATAAAAAGCAAGTCTATAAAAGTAGCTGTTAAGAAGCCAATTAAAAGATGGTAGTGACTCTGCATGAAAGCCCAAGTGATTATTTAACCACTTAAATACCAAGTTACCCTGAAGTTCCACTGTGAGTAGGTTCAAAGTTAGATCAAAGTTTTTTTTTAATTTTGTTTTTTTGTTTTTTTTTTATAATTTTGCTCATCAATGACACATATAGTCTGCTGCTTGCAACTCTTCACTGAAGCAACATATATTGAATAAAATATTTAAACCCAAGATGCCATTGCTGTATGGCTGCACATTACATTAAATACAAAATATCTAGATGTCTTGTGCACCATTTTATACGCATGTCCCTGTAATTCAGCAGCACATATTTGGTATGTTTGGATCCCCACTGGAATTTCAATTCAAGTTCTGCGGCTTTGTATAACGCATAATGCATTTGTAATGATGAACAGTGTGAGCAAAGCCATCTTACAATGCATGGACTGTATATGGTCTGAAGGCTGTGCTTGACTGTTTAAAGATCTGCAGCCCCACCGTCGCAGCACCTCCTCACACACTTTAATATGTAAGCACAAGCCCTTCCCTGCCAAAAAAAAAAAAAAAAAAAAAAAAAAAAAAAAAAATACACATAGACACACTGCCACTCACCAAAACTTGCTTTTTCACCAGTTCTGCATTTCCCCTAGTCTTCCGTTGTGGGGGGCGGGTAGGTGGGGGTGGCAGGGCAGCAGTATTGGACCCGGCCCTAATGAAGAGCATTGATCCTTGTTGGGTTATGAGCAGGCTTTAGTGGCTGTGTTGAGATGTTAATAAGCCTTGCCTTATTCCGAAGGAGCTTTAATTAGCCTGTTGGAAATGTGCTTACGGGGCGCACTGTCACTCTGTCGTGGCACACATTGCTGAACACACACAGACACACACACACACACACACACACACACACACACACACACACACATTGTCTCACTCACACACACTCATACACACACACAGAAGGTCACACTCATGCAAATGTGCACAAGGACAGGCACACAAATATGCACACACACACACACACACACACACACACACAGCCATACAGTCACTCATTTCACGGACCGCTGAGATGGGGATCAAGACAACATTCTCCGTTCATTCAATTAATAGTTTCATTAGCGAGTCAGGCGGTGTGAACTTATTTACTCCTGCCACCCACACACTCATCTTCATCCAAAGCCTCAGAATCTCTCTGCTTTCTCTTTTTTGTCTTCATTGTCACCAGCCTCATCTAACTCTGTTTCTTACCAGGGTGACCAGGGTGTGTGTCCTCCTAGTTGAGAAAAGCTTAAAAACCCTTTATTCATAGTGTCCCTTTATTCATGGCATCAAATGCTTATTCTCACCCCCAGCTTCTCCAGACCACAGGCCAGCACCAAATTTCTTCCTCATATAAAACCTGGACTATCAGTCACTTGTGGCCTCATTTATATATATATATTAAAAAAATCTTGTCGATTCCTTAAGTTTGGTGCAAGCTAAATTCCTTTCAGAAACATGGCAAACAAAGGTGCACAATGCAAAATTTAAGCGAGCGACTCAACTGACAAAAATGTATCAGTGAGTCGGGCAGATGATGAGAACCATGTGGATGCAGCCATCAAATTATGTGTGCATTTTTTGTCAGCTGAGATAAAATGTACTTGCTTAAATCAATCCTCTGCAATTTTGCATAATGAACCTTTGAATAAAATTCTATACCAGCATTCATTGAATAATGTTGATGAGGAAAAAAATAATAATTTGCCACTGATAGTACCTCAAAATATACTTTGCAAACATGTAGCTTCACAATAGCTTTATTATTGAGTGTCAAACCATGTGCTAAGTTATACGTCTTGCAAGCACACAGTTAGACTCTAAATGCATACTGAAAATGTGTAATACATAAGCAACTTTCAAACAGAGTCGTTACTTCAACAGAGTTGTTACTTTTCTTTTCTATTATAAATGACACATTTGACTTGGATTGTTCCATTAATGCAAAATTTTTGTGTAAAAATCTTTACTAATGAGGCCCCCAGTTTCTCCATGCCCTCTACCCATCATCATCTACAGACGTACTGCACTCCCAAGAGGAATGCTGCATAATAACCTTCTGTTCTCATGCAGAATGGATGGCAGATGAGAGGACGTCCACACAGTCACCGTGATATAGCCCAGACTGTATGTCCAACATGTATGTCCACGCACATCCTCATGTTTCATCAGTGTCAGTATTTTTAAAGCTTTCATAATATTTTAACTTTGTGCTTCATGACACTACCTGTCTTGCTGGGGCCCCTCAAAGCTGATAGGTATGCGTCTCCCAAACTTTGTGACTATTTTTAACCCATTTTAAAGACAAAATCAATTCCATCAGATCAATGTTCATCAGCAGTCAACCTCTTATAGGAGCTGCTGAATCTAGGAGATTAGTAGAACCCACCCCAAGCCCATCCCTTGGCTCCCTTTGCTCCTTCAACCAAATTTCCTGTGAAACTCACAATAATCAATAACATGAAGTCCTCTACCTGCTCCTTGGACACTTTACCAGCTTCATTTTTGAAGTAGATTCTCCACAACATTGGCTCCCTGAACTGTGAGTCTTTTCTCATGTATTTTAAAACTGCTTTGGTCTCTCCCCTCCTTTAAAAACCAAAACTACACCACACAGCTCTCAACAACCACAGACCCATCTCCAATCCCCCCTCTCCAAAGTTGTTGAAAAAGCTGTGTTCCACCAGCTGATTGCATATTTCAGTAGTAACATCTCAGTATATGTTTCAAATCTTTTTGAAAAATTTCAGTCAGGTTTCCTGTGCCCTTCACAGCACAGAAACTGTCCTCCTGAAGGGGAACAGTGACCTCCTCTTGGCTCCTGATTCAGGGAACTTCTCAGTCCTGGTCCTCCTGGACTTCACTCTGCCTTCAAAACCATTTATCATGCTGTCCTCTTAAACCATCTGGAGGACCAGGTAGGCATCTTGGGTCTTGCCTTCACCTCCTATTTAACTGGTGGCCACTTCTCCGTTAGCATAGGTGATTCTGTGTCATCCCTGACTCCTACCTACAATGGCATCCCCCAGGGCTCAATTTTAGGTCCCGTCCTTTTTTCCGTTTACATTCTCCCGCTGGGTGACCTCACATGAAACCATAACATTCAGTTCCATTTCTGTGCTGAGGACGCACAACCTTACCTGCTGATTTTTATTTGTTTTATTCTTATTTTTATATTTATATTTGTAATTTCACCTGTAATACTTATTATTTTGTGTATGTACAGCATTTTGTAACTTTGCTTTTTTTTAAAGTGCCATATAAGGTATTATTGTTATTATTAATGCCTTCTTGAGACGGCATCCACTCAAACACCGTGTGACAGTCATACACATGGGCGGCTACTTTGAACAACAGTGTGGATGAGGCTCAGCAGGAAGGCGCTGTTGCTGCTGTTGCATGAAAGCCCTTTTTCTCTCCCCATCAGTGGAATCAAACACTTTTTATCTCGTTAGAGAGCATCTGTATGGAGAGAGGGTGAAGGCCCTCACCTTATCTCACAAATTGCCACACATGTCTAATGTCCATCTCTTCTGCACAGTGTGTGGTGCTAATCAAAAATGTTTTTAGTGGACTCCCCGTGCTTCTTTTCTAATTGTTAAGCATTTTATTATTACTTTTTGGACCTTTCAGGCAAAAACGTCTGAGCATGCACACTCTTTTTCAGCATCGCTTTCTGCTCAGCACACCGACAATCTTCACTGAGCCGCTCTACTGACTTCTCTAACCTCTCAGCTATTGCCATTAAGTTTCATTTCATATTCATTTGTCAATGTATTTACCATTAACATACAAAAAATGCTGTTAAACCTATTTTATAAAGATTTTTCACATTAAAAATCAGCATGGTATTTGAGTGCTCAGTAAGTTCAATGAAACTTCAACATCCACTGAGTCATTGTGAAACCATGTCAATACAAGGCTGTAGCTCTTCTTTTCGGATGAGAGGTGATTTCATCCGACAGTAGCAGTCCACAGTAGTGGAGCCGTCGTCTCGCCGGATAAAAGGCCAGTATAACTCTCAGCAGAGATCAATGAGCCGAGGCCCTTTTACCAGAAGCACATGTCTCCCAGCAGACTGACTGACTAACTGACTGACTGACTGACTGACTGACTGACCACTGCCTTCTCCTGCAGTATGAGAGACCCAGAGGCCTCAGTATGATGGGAAAACAGAATAAACAATCAGAACAGCTCAAAGAAATGTGTGAGCGGTTGCATGTTTGTGTGTTTGCATCCACGCTTCCTTGTTTGAGTGTACAGCCGTGAGTATGTGTGCATGCATGTGTCTATATGAGAATACCTAGCTATGTTTTTCTGTTTAATGAATACGAGAGTGTTTTTCTTTACTGCTGCGCCTCTCTCTCTTAGGACAGGAGATAGAGGCGATGCTCTCCGCTGCTGCCAGCTCACCAGGGACACTTTGTAAACCACAGAGCAGCAGTCTGTTCATCAATGTCACAGACTCAGGCTATCACTAACACGGGCCCTCTCCTCCACAGTCATGGGCTGTTGACCCATCACTGGGGCAAGACAAGCTTGGGTTGGGGCAGAAGGGTGTAAGGGGTGCATAGGGGGTTGTGTCGGCATCCTGTGACACGTCAGGCTGTCTGTAATTACCAGAAGCTGAATGATGAGCTGTAACTCTTCATGCGTGCAACGTACCAAAACAGTATTTGTGCCCACACTGCAAAAAATATCTATTATACGTGGTTTTTATGACAAGTAAAACAAATAATTGCACTTGTTTCCAAAGCATATTGAGATACTACGGTCACTTGTTTTGAGAAACAAATGGAATTATCTCATCCACAGTTTTTCACTTGTCTCATGAAAAAATAGACCAAATATGGTACTAAATGCCTTTTTAAAATGAACATTTTTCCAGGGATTCTTTGAATTTACATACACGTGTGAGCATATACCTGTGTGCATGCATCAGTAGAGGTGAGTGGATGCAGGTATTTAAAATCCTGCATCAGTAGTAGCTGACCTTTGACCTCCAGGTGGAGGGAGGCAAGAGAAAAGATTACTTCTCACAAGGAATCAACAAACAATCACCTTGTCCTGGCTTTTGGATATCATGTTTGCACTGATGTGTAAATGTGAACTTTAATATCTTCAGTGATACTGGAATATTAATGTGTGAGCCAGTGAGGGTGTCCCTGCCTGCATACAGTGTATTCTCATCTTGGTATACATCTCTTGGTTTGGTCCCAAGCCCACAATGGTCTTGTTGTTGTTGATGTGCTGACCTCAGTGCTGTCCAAGAATAGATACCAGTGCAGGGCCCCTAGAGCCACATTCTAATAAACAGCATGGGGATCTCAAGGTGCATGCAAACCTCCTGTCTGTTTGCCTCTCTCTCTCTCTCTCTCTCTCTCTCTCTCTCTCTCTCTCTCTCTCTCTCTCTCTCTCTCTCTCTCTCTCTCTCTCTCTCTCTCTCTCTCTCACTCTCTCTCTCGCTCTCTCTCTCTCTCCCCCTCTTCTCTATAACAAGCTCAAATTTCCCTCATGCAGAAACTCCCTGTAGTCAAAAACAGCTTTGGACAGCAAACCTGAACGGCCCAGGGCTGCAAGGACACACTGCTCAAAATTGGATGAAGCATTTATTAATAGACAGTGAGTTTGTCTATGTATGCACTATATACTGTGCCTGTACACAAATTGCTTACAATTCTTGGAGAGTTGTAGATATAAGGCAACGATATGATCACATGAAATAATAAATTACATTTTGCTATGTCTAGTAAATTGCCCAGCAATAAAAAATGCATTTCTCTCTCCCTCTCTCTCTCACACACACACACACACACACACACTTTCTCTCTCTTGAAATCACTTTCTCAGTCTCTCCATCCCACACACGTGCACACACTCACACACATACACACACACACATACACCTGAGTGGGGTGCGGTAGTGCCTCGGAGGCCCACTTAGTGGCTGTGTGGATTTGATGAGAAGGGCCTTTTGCTTTATTTAGTGAAGTGCTGCCTAATATGATTATGGTCAGCACGCGTCCTGTTCTCTCTCACATAGGAGAACACACTGGGAGCGATTACTGAAGTCCCCAATGACCGACCCCTTCCTGGAGAGAGAAACAGGGAGAGAAAAAGCAAGAGAGAGACTCCATATATGAAATAAGGAGCTGAAATACTACAAGCAGAAAACACGTTATTTGTGGACACTTTGAAAGAATGTTGAACATATCTTTGAGAGGCCGTGGACACACTTGATCTCCTTGGGCATGACAAATAAGCAAGTCTGCATTCAGGCATAACTGATCATCTGTCATTGTCCCACAGAGGTCAAATTTAATAGGATATTGGCAGTCAGCAGCCTTGATGTCCACGTCCAATGGGGAGACAGCATTATGCATTAAACGCTGGCTACAAAGCTCACTTCTACGGTATATCATCATAGACACTATTGTTCATATTACATAGCGACAAACAAATCACCCAGGATGGTTTTACAAGTGTAAGGCTTATCAAAGCACTCTCAGGACTTGTATAATATGGATTACCAGCACAGCATCCGCTCTGAAATTGGATAGTCGTAATTTACCAAGGTTAAGTAGTGCTACGTATGTCACTGAGAGTAAACAGATGATTAATTCTGAGTGATATCAGCCAGCAAGATTTCCTCAGCAAAGACGGCAATTACTTTCAATCAGAGCTACTTAGATGAGAACGATGTGTAATCCTGATGCAAAGAGGTAAGTACAATGGCCCAAAACATTGCAGCAGACAAAGATGTTTTTCTCATATATTTTGGAAGAATCTCAGAAATGGAAACTACTGTAAATTAAAAAAAAGAAAAAATGTCATCCTGCAGTTACATAGTTTAAGTATTTCCTTCCAAAACTCTGTCCATTTCTGATGAACCATTGTAACCTCTTGTTTGTTCATTTCCACATTACAGATCAAATCATATAAAATTTGACTTTAATAGAAACTGGGAGAGAATTGAACTTTCAGGCCAGCCTCTGCACTCTGTGAGTGCTTTATTTTTAAAATCATCAATATCTTCTTTTGGTATGCTACTGTCTCTCGAAACAATATATTCTGCAGGGGAATTTGAGAGGCAACAACACCTAATCTCCCAAACAGCCTGTAAATGTGAGCAAATTGACCACTGGCCTGTAGTATTAGTAAATATACGATAGTGCTGGATGTGAACACTGAGTCCAGAGAAACTGCTGTGACTGGACTGCAGTCTGTCTGCCTCAGACGCAGTGCAGCGACCGCTCTGTCCCAGCCACTGATGAGAATGTCTATACTGCCCCCTTCTGATGATTTTCCATAAGGCACCACCCACACAGTGTGCAAGAAAACCATTGTCTTTAAGTTTGTAACCAATAAGGACTAGTTGAAAAAAAAATCATTAAAGAACTCATTTTAATCTAAGAACAAGAACTAATGTTATTGTAGTTTTACACTGACTCCAGGCAGCTGATTTTATATATTGCCCTAGGTAATGTGTGTGTCCAGGGCATGAAAGCACTACACAGGTTTGAAGAATTTGTGTTTGGACTGCATTGTTGCTTTTTGTCTGCATGTGTGTTTTTGTGTGTGTGTGTGCCTGTGTTAGTGTGTGCCTGCGATAAGAGAAGCCAACGGTCAGCATAATTACCCAGGTAAAGCTGATGCAGGTGATAGCTCTTGCATAACCTCAGCTAATGATTAGAGGCTGGCTTTACAGACAGGACAAAATTCCCAACACCCAGTGCTCAACCATTTCATTAAATGCTTGGCAAACACATCGTTATAACTATATACTTTCTCTTCCAATCGACTCATGTGCAGTTGTGTAGTGGAAATACACTTTGGTCTTTGCAACATTTGCATACAGTTTTAAGTTTTACTTATTTTGCAGTTTGCTCCTTTGGAACATCTGCATGTAGGCTTTTTGTTGTTACTTTATAAAACCACTGAGAGAGGCCCTGTGATCCTGATATGTGGGGCACTAGCACAGCAATATTGTAAGAACCTCATAAGCACATTTGATTTAGGGCTCATTTTGCAGCATTACATGGTTCAACTCAGCTGTTTCTTGTATCAAATTTCCTTTCCCCAAATGCACTTTGCTTTTATCGGAGAGCTGGTGTTTGTAGGGCTGGTCTTTGCTTGGCTAGACCATGTTCAAACAGTCAAGGGAAATTTTTGCAGGGAGCCAAATGGTGTGTGTGTGTGTGTGTGTGTGTGTGTGTATGCGTGTATGTGATACTTTGGCTGAGTGTGCTCGTTTGGTATGAGGTTGTCAAGGTCAGTCGGGCTTTTGCAAGTGTTTCCCAGTCTACTATCAGCTTCGGGGGTGCATTTTTGTGTTTTTGTGTCCGTGCATGTCTGAGCATCTGTGCATGAATGCATATGCATATGTATTTCTGCATGTGCACATACCCAGCCTTTTTTTTTTTTTTTTTTCTGTGTCTCCATGCACCGGGTGGACTTGCTTACCACAAATTTACCCTTGTCTGCAGTGGACAAGAGGTGGGGTGTTGTGCAAGAGAAAGGAGGGAGTAGACAAGGAACAATGCAGGTGTGGATGGAGGCAGAGAGAGAGAGAGCCACTGAAGTATAAGCAAAAGAGGGAAGTAGGAGAGAAAGAAAAGGAGTATATTATGCAGAGAGATATGGTGGGAATACAGACATAGCCGTCACAGACATCCTGGTGTATCTGAAACATTTGTTCTTATTTAGCCATTAGAAAAGTTAGTGGAATCATAGAGCCACTAGTTAACTGAGTGACATGACTTGTATGTTTTAAACTCATTATTCAGCAGCACCCGTCAAAAAGACACTGGATAAGGGAGAATGGAAAGAGGAGGGAGTGCAATATAAGAGGAAGGTGGGAGTGGAGCAGACGAAATGAGGATGTATGTATGGAGGATGTATAGCGAGGTGAGCGAGGTAAAGTGCTTACCTGGGCATTCCAACAGCTCTCCAGCAGGCAGGGAGACAGACAAATGTGTTGAGCGGCATTTACTCAAGATAAGAGCTGGTCTGATACCGCCGGGCCTGCCTCTCTGTTTGTCTGCATGCTACTCCAGGCCAGGTGGGCTGTTGTTCCATGGTGCCTCAACAAAGCAGCTGCTTTGCTTCCACTGAGGCGGCTGGACATATTTGTGATGCTATTAAAAAATGCTGCTTTGTGACAGCAAAATTTTGACTCTGCCAAATAGTTGCAACTGTTTTTTTTTTTGTTTGTTTTTTTTTACAGGTCCTGAATGTAGCATTTTAGCATCAATACATTATTACCACATTAATTTAGAGACATTTCTATAATTAGCATAAACAAATAAGACCATTGCCAAGGAGTTTGGCAGCCTCTAATCTGTATTTTATTTACACTGTGTGCCACTTGGTCAGACTTTGCATTTGTTGTGTTGCTTTACAGCACAAAGCAGGAAGAGATTGCTGTTCTTTCAACGCAGACCTCTTTGCAACAAGATACAGAGGGGTTTATGGGAAACGTAGTCTTATTTTGAGATGCCGCGAGCATGACTTACAGTCTACCAACCTGCAGCTATGGTGTCATTTGTACGACGTCATATTAAGGTCACTGCAGGGGGGGAAAAAAATATGGCACCGGGGGAGTGGGGTAATACTCTGAGAAAAAAAGTTTTAAATTAAAGTCGTAAATTTATGAGAAAATACTCAATGTAAGGACTCAGGCAAATAGTTTTTCATATTTTTTTTTGCACTGCAGAGTCTGCAGCTGATGACCTCATCAGATTAAACTTCGCAATGGGATTTAGTAACAAGGAAATACTCATAATTTTAGACCAGAAGCCAGAATTGTTATGATTTTTTTTCTCATAAATTTACAAATTTAATCTGAGAATGTTAGAGTTTTTTCTCAGAAATTTGTGAGTTTATAATATTGGAATTTTCAGTTTTTTTCTCAGAAATTTGTGATTTTTTTCCTATAAATTTATCACATTAATCTCAGAGAATATCCAAGTTTTTTCTTGTAAATTTACAAATTCAATTTCAGAAATTCTGAGTTTTTTTTCTTGCAATATTACCCCTCATTCCCAGGCTCATTAGTTTTTTTTTTTCTCCTACAATGCACATTGCACATTTGCTAACTATACCAAGGTATCACAATTAATTTGACAGTGATACTGTGCACTGATGTTCATACAGATGAACTTATGACGACTGAGTTTTTTCAAGGATAAATCTCTAATTACATTATTCTCCTCTGGCAAAGTGTCTGTGTGTATTATACATACTGATAGTCTGCATGAGTAGAAATGAGGTAATGCTTGTTTTGCTGCCTAAACCATTGTGAATGGTGGCCTGGTGGACTTTGATGCAAAGTCCATCCAACAGGGCTGCTCCAGATGCAGCAGTTCATCTGTTCTTCCTGCAGGTCACATCCCATCATCACAGTCTGTTTACACCCTCAGTGATTAAAAACCAATATCATACTCTTAACTAAATCACCTCTCAAATGTGTTTTAAAAGACCTCTGTTTGTTGGAGATTAAAATCAATACTCAATAATCAAGTTATTTGTTGTATATTGTGTATTTAGTGCATCTTTTCAAGATTTTAATTGGTTGAATTAAAGGTTATTTGACATTTTATGTGTTTTGAAATTCAAAATAGTAGCAAATAGAAGAGGAGAATAGCTGAATTTTATTTCTATTTCACAAATATCTTACGGTGTCTCCCCCATGCCTGTTTTAAAATCTAACTTTATTATTACCTGTTTATTCAAAGTATTTTTGAAAATAACTTTTGATTCATCTGCTCTTGTGTTAGTCTGAGAGCATCTGCAGTGCACAAGTCTTTTTTGTAAATATTTTCAAACCGAGAAATTTGGTTCAGTGTCATTTGCAACCAAACAGGTGTTATGACAGCATAGTCATATGAGCGATCACATGCTTGTTGGTACATAAACGTTAGTCAATAGTCCTGCTCCTAAACACACACACACACACACACACACACACACACACACACACACACATTATCACCATCCCCTGTGTCTTTACCTCAGTGCCTGTGGGTTTGTTTTTGTGCTGTTTGACCTGGGCTTTCCACCTCAGTGACCAGCAAGACCGAAGGCAACCTGCTTGGATCAATCCCTCCATCGATGAGCAACACTGGAGATGCACCAGTCACCCTGCAGTCGCATGCTCGCTGTCCTTCCTCACAGTGAGCCATGAACATAAACATCAGCATGAATACAAATAGCAGCATAACCCCCAAAACAAACACATATGCAATAAAACACTGAGACTTACCCTTGGCTCTCTCTCTCTATCTCTCTCTCTCACCCTCATACACACACACACACACACACACACACACACACACACACGCACACACACAGCCACACACATGCATGATCCCCTCCCGCTGCCAGTGTTGTATGTTTGCCACCAGCTAGTGTGACAGCTGGTTGCGAGGCTCCGTGTTGCGCGATGGAGCTGTGGGTAAATGATCTGTGTAAATTGGCCTTTTATGGGACTGTGGGGGAGGATGTTTCACACCCTATTTAACTCCTCATCTTTGTTTGGGGGGAAAAAAAGAGCCCAATCTGCAGGAGATTAAGTGGGAAAATGATAAGGAACAGTGATTCAATATTACAAGGTATTCACAGCACAGGGTGTGAGCAGAGGACGATGGACATGAACAGACAGGCAGCTCTGGAATTAAGTAATATCACATCGGTGATGTACAGTAAACGTTGAAAAGCATGTGAACATTTTCTTGTTTTCTTTTCCAACTCACTAGAGTTTGCCCACATACAGGTCCAAACTATATTTACAAGCTGTGGTCATTTTTGGCCAAAAAAAAAAAAAAAAAAAAATCTGATACAATCAAATGTTTGATACTCAGGTTGTTGTTGTTGTTGTTGTTGTTGTTGTTGTTGTTTGTTTGTTTGTTTTTTACATGAAAATGACTCATAGGTTTCTGTCACTTTTATTGTATGTGCGTGTGTGTGTGTGTGTGTGTGTGTGTGTGTGTATACACTCACTTTATTTGTCTCAAATCATGACATATTTAACATTTAGTTACAAAAAATCACCATCAAATTCACACAAAATTAACCAAAAAATGAAAACAAATAGCAAGAAAACTACCACTGAAATTTTAAAATATAATAAAATGCAAAAAAAGAAAAAAACAAAACAAAATCATAAAATTAGCAAAACAAATGACCAGAAAACGATGTATAAAGCCATTTGTATGACTTTGTTCAGATGCCTCTCACAAGCATGAAAACAAACAAACAAACAAATAAACAAAAAAAATAAATACATAAATCCAAAAGGGGTGAGGCAGGACAGTGGGTGAACACTTCAGTAACTGGACAAAGTCTAATGATTTGTGGGTGGAATAAAGTGTGGGGGACAGAGAGGACGGTGTCCTGAAGTGAGGGGGGGTATGCCCCCTACCCCTCATCTGTCTGCTACACCCCTGCAAATAGTCGCTCATCACTAATGATACTGAAAACATACAACATAGCATAACAAAGCAAGGGCTAGTAAATCATTATATCCTTGACAAATGGTTAAACCCAAGTAAAACCTGGATGTCCAACAAACACAACCTAAAACAATCTTTTCCTCACTTGGCGAAGCTTCCTCTTCACGAGGAAAACAAGGAGATTGAAATGACTCTCGTATGTAGCGAAACACCTCCACAAGCAATGTGAACTGGAGAGAAATATGAAATGGAGAAAGCAAGCAGCAGCAGCAGGGGCAGACCGCGTTCACCACATCATTGGCCTATAAAAGTTACGACTACAAGCGTTCCGGGCATTGCACATCAAAAGGGCCTAATGAAAATCATACAGCATCTCATCAAGCATGCAGCATGTAGGTGGCTTGCCCTTCTGGTCAGCATAAAAGGCTATGGTCCAGTTTCTCCTGCTGCTGAGTAGATACATAACTGTGGAGGGCAGAGCTCTGAAAGGTGGAGAGTTTATCTTTACTTCCTTTTCCTGTCTGTCTTCATATTGGCTGGCAGGGCCACAATAGCGTTGGTCAGCTTTACCCATATCCCATAGCTCCGTATAGTAATCCATTATTGGAAACAACACATCTAAGATATGGAAATCTGCACTTCAGGAGAAATTAATGACCTCTCATTTAGTCCTCAAGTCAATGAAATGATGTGGCACAATTGCACACTTGCAAAAACTTTTGAAAGTTAATGTTCAATGTAATATTTCTGTTACCAGTATGAATAGATCCATCCAGGTTTTGACACTGACTTTCCTGGATGCTCAGTTGCATAAGAACATTATTAATTTTGACACTATACAGTTTCTTGATAGTGGCAGCAGATAATTATATAAAAGACAACGTGGTTAACATCGTGGAATTAAGAAATTACGCAACTGATATTTAGTATTGCTTAGCCAGCTATAAAAACATGTGATTTGGCTGGAAATCTACAAAAGTATAGCTCTTGTAGATTTTGTTTTTTTCTGCTTCTCTGTGTGCATATTTAGGAACAGAATAAGTTTGCTATGTTTCTTTCAGGCCAGAGAGGTGAAAATGGCAGGTTATTGCGATTAAAGACCTTTACACAAGCCCAGAAGTACTGCACAGTTTTTACTTTATGAAAGCACAATTTTTTTTTTAATGTAAAATACACACACACACACACACACACACACACACACAGTCAAGTGAATTTCATCCCCACACCATGAGGTACGTCCATCTCAGTATGGAGCCAAAAGCAGGACTCACACAGATACTTCTCTGAATGACCTTTATTGTTTTTGCCAGGAATTTGCTCCATTACATTCACTTACACTGCTGGTGTGTGTGTTTGCCAAGATGCACATCAGTATCCATGTCCACAAGTGTATACAGATGTATGAGTATTGTGGTGACGCCCCGCTCTGTGGGACCCCAGCGGTCCCTCAGCCTCAACCCAGCAGTAGCAAAAAGGACCAGCAGCACAGATAGAGGGTGACAGCATGAAATGAAACACACAGATAGGGAAGTGGCAGCCAGGCAGACAGGAGCCAGTCTCTCATGGGTGCTGGAGATTAGGCTGACTCCTACTTCACATTCCCCAGCAACCAGAGCCCCGGGGGGCGTGTGCGAGCCCTCTAAATCCTGTCTTGCCCTAGTATCTGTTCCTTCTGTGTGCACTGGCATGGGTCTATTTGTCTGTTGAGGAAGAGTTGTAAGAGAAAGTTCATATTTTTGAAGGATGGCCTGAGATCCTTAGAGGTAAAAGTCAAGAGAGACATGCAGGACGGGTTGGGTGTCTGCAGGGAGGTCTGGGAAGGCCTTTGGGTGTCCAAATAACAGTATCACAGAACAATTTTGCTCCAATATGAAGAGATAGAAACTATTTGAAATTAGCATGTGACAACACGCACATTCTCAAACTACTTAAAAAAAAAAAAAAAAAAAACATATATAAAAAAATAGTTTATGAGAAAACTGTAATGTTTTTGAGGATTTAGTCACCAGTGTTTTTAATGGTGCACTATGTGAAAACGTTATGGGTTGACTGCAGTGAGGAAAGTTTCAATTCCACCGACAAAAAAGGTGGAACAAGCACAAAATCTGATGGTTGAGTCTTTGGCTCAATGCACTGGTCACGTGCTTATTCCACATCTATTGTCCCTCAGATCTAAATGATCCTCACTTCAATCAACCTCAAATTTGCATGATGCACCTTTAAAGATGAACTATACATAAAAAGGCTAAATTTAAGTGAGGGCCCTATAGATTCAGCTGATGAGTAATGTGAAATAACAATAAATTCCCTGATAAATGATGGGCTTATTCCACATTTTTTTCAGTTGAGTTCTCATTTCAGTTGGCCCTCCTTTAAAAAATTCAATTAATGAGGAATTTTAGTAAACAAATTGAAACACCAAAATAAGACAGTCATTTTTTTTTTCTTCTCATATTCCCTCCATTGCTGGTGTTACATTTTGATTTGTTTTTCCTTTCATAATCAACACTGTCGACACTGCTCATGTGATGACATCAGGCGCATTCAGAGGAACGCTGCTCGATGTGATGTGTCCCACTTTGAAGACGCTACAGTCATACTGTCTCATTATTTTCAGTGCGGAAGCAGTTCAGGCTCTGCTCCCTGTGGCCTGACTTCCCATCTTGTCTCCAGATCCCTCCCAACCCGATCCCCACCACCACCACCACCACACCCCCCTCAGCAGGCCGACTGCTACCATACATCGCATTCTGCCGCCGTCAAGACCAGAGAAGCCAGGAAGCTCCAAACATCACACACATCCAGCCACAAAAGACAAACAGGATTTGAAACCATTTCCCACATATGGGAGCACAGTTGTCTGCCATGCAGCTAAGAAATGGAGCTCAGATTGTCCCTGATAACTAGTACTGAGTTAAGCAGGGGAAATCAGCCCTGTGATACGTGGTATCTGGGCTTTACTCATGTCTGTGTGTCAGCTACTCTGTTAGCTGTCTTCTCCACCAGTATCGGCCCTGTCAGATCTATCTGAACACGTCTTCGCTAACTGGTCATTATGGTTTCGGGGTTGGCTTGGTTTGAGTTGATAACGCCGTGTTTTCTCTGTGATGAATGAAGACTGGGAAGATCTTATCTGAAGTGATCATAACACAATTTGCACTGCTGACAAGAAATTAGAGAAAACCTTCTGCAACAAGACCATGTGCTCATGTACAAACACACAAACACACACACGCACACACACACATACACAAAAACACACACACACACGTACACACACGCAAACTTTCATCTGTCCTGTCATAGACAATAAATACCTTCGGGAAATTCCTAACTTATCTTGCAGGCATGTGTATGCAAAATGAAGATAGAGTCCGAAATTCCATGCAAGTCGAAAGAATGCAGTCGTAAAGGACAGTGGCGTCGCATTAGGGGGTGATCAAAGTCAAAAGGCATTTCTGTCCAGAGACAATGCTTCCCTGGTGGATTGGCCTATCAGTTAGCCCAGAGAAACATGACCAAAAACTGACATAAACAGCAGATATGTGGCCTGCAACGGGAATGCGCCGCATTTGAGGATCCCAGTTTTTATTGACATAACCACAGACTGACCGGGGGAAGCTGTGATTGTGCCACGGGCCCCCCGACACAGAGCCGTGTGGAGCGCAGTGATGTACTGTTTAAATGAGGCTGTGGTGGAGCGGGCCTTCACCGATCACCTCATTCATAAGGTTGCTATCTGACTCCCGTACTGAGAGACGAGAATTACTTCATGTGCTAAACCACCTTTTTCTCAAGGGTGAAAGATTGGGGTTACGGCAGACAGTGCAATGCAAGGTAAACATTATTCATATATATATGTAAAAAAAAAAAAAAAAAAAAAAAAATAGACACAACCAAATGATTTCATTCAAAGTATTCCATATGAACTCAGGCGAAGCAGAGTATTTCAGCAGATGAATTGGCAGAAATTATAATAAATGTAATGAATTCTTACTCTAAATATGTACAATGTACAATAATATGTCTAATGGATACTTACCCTATAGATGTACCCTATATGATTGATGCAATCATTAATATAACAGGATTGTGCATCCCTACATTATATGGACACTCCTTTGATCATTGCTCTCCTTATTGGTTTCGTGTAATGTGGGAAATCCAATCTAGACGTATTCTATACTATCTCACTGAATTATATTCTTTTTAACAACAGTGCACTAACAAGTGGTAATGTTTATTTGTTTTTAACCATGTTGGTATTTAGGACATTAAGATATAGGAAAAGGAATGTAGTTGATCTAGTTGGAGAGGAGTGGTTTCCTACATGTTGGTTCCCATCAACATCAGCGAGGAAATACACTTTCATTTTACACTTCTCACAGTTTTACTGTTCTCGACCATCCTCCTTTACTTGGTTTTTCTTGGTGACAATGGCCCGGCCATCACAAAAAAGGTAAGTATGTCACCTGAAATTGTACATTGTTTTAACTCATTACAAGTGAGTGGTGTATTTAATTAAGCATAAACTTTTCCATATTTGAAATACCTTTGTATGTAATGACATTTACAGATGTATACTAGAATGTATATATTAATCATTGGTTGCAACAGGGTTTTTTTTTGTTTTGTTTTGTTTTGTTTATGGGTTTTTTGTTTTTTGGAAATAGTATTGTCATCTCTTGTCCTTTTCTGATAATCGCATGTTTTTGTTTGTTTTTTTTTGTTTTTTTTTTTGTCAAAATTGAAATGGGGTCTTTAAGCTGATGGAGATACTGGTGCTCTCTCAGGTGATAGTGCCAGGTTATGGTGGTCATTAATGGTCATTATGGTGATGGTGACAGAATTGAACAATGCCAGTAGAATAAGCAGAGCAGAGAAGAGCAGGCTATTGACCAGGAACATGTAAGACAGCAGGCTGTTGTTACGTTAAACATCCTGCTCAGTTTCAACTCGGTCAAGTCTGATATTGCATACTCGGCACTCTGTTGACCAATCAGAGCATTCATTTAAACCTGGTTACAAGTGACATCATTTACACCAGGAATTGGACTGGACTTCTCAATCTGTTCAATTGTGTTCATAGCCAGAGAGTGAGAGTTTTTTCAAAAGGCATCAGTCAAATTTCCACTGTACTAGCAGATAAAATAATTTGGATAACTTTACATTACCAGTCTTTTGTTAAATGAAATTGAAAACTACAATTATTATTGCACTTGCAAGACTTTAACTGAATTGATCATGAGCTGTACATTGAGCATACACTAAATCCTGACAATTTACTTTTAGTATCCATTTCAGCTTTGAGTCAAAGGCAACTCACGTTCGAAATGTTTTCTTACAGCACCAGAATATAGTGTGGCATCTTGGCTCTGAGCTCATCACTCCCCACAGATGTGTTTACATATAGATATAACAGGAGTGGGGAGTAAATATGAGTAGGTATGTTACCCCCCTTAGCTAGGGGCTACACATGGGTGCTTGGACAGTGGAGGGGCAGCAGTGGCACTGACAAGTCAGAGGGAGACATGGGAAATTTTGCAGCTTAAATACACCATCACATTGGCAGTGTAAGTTTGGTGGATGATGAGTGGCGAGTGAGGTATGTCACATGTGTTTGTAGCGGTGCAGCTGTAGTTTATTGCCTGAACTACAGTGGCTCACATGTGTGGCTCCATAATTGGATGTATGGCATCTGCACTTATGCTCATATTGAACTCTGTTACCTTTTTCACAATTAAAAATGGTGTTGAATGTCCTTGTATCATTAAATCTTCAAATGTTTACCATATTTGCATATTTAATTCATATTTACCATATTTGCATATTTGCCCAGATCTGAGTGGCTTTCAGAGCAGTCCATCTTCTTCTTGTCTCATTTTGTAACTGCAAATTGAGTAAGTGCATCATACAGAAAACAGCCCGGAGTTCTTCTTTGCCACAAGCAAAACTCCATTTATACCAGCACAATGGCAGTAGTGCAACATGATTAATAGCATTGTGTGAACAGGGAAACATCTATGAACAAATGAGCTCCATGTAGCTACTTTCAGAATTATTTCGTTAACCTCTCAAAAATGTCACCTAACATGAATTAGGTTTGCAGCTAAAGTAGTCAAACCAAGATGTGTCATTGCTGTGTCTTTTTCAGCACCCGTCCAGGTTATGACATCATACCCGGCTACGAAGGAACGGCAACACACTGTGAAGGTACGGTTCACAGCCTGAATACTGACAGCAGAGGATGCCCAGTGCTAAATAAAATAACAAATGTGCATAATGATTTATCTACTGATCTAGTGATGAATGACTGATTGATAATTAAATGACCTGATCTTTTGTTAGTTTAACTAAACCATCACTAAACCTGCTGTAGGTGTACTCCACCGCCTTCCCAGGCAGTCTAACCTGCTTCCTCATCCTGAAATCCTCAGAAGGCTAATGTAATGTTGATTATGAACCTTTGGCCAAATATGGATTCCCAAATGAGTCACTTTTTTTTTTTTTTTTTTTTTTTTTCAATAGGGAAAATGCATGGGGTTTTGACACACTCATTCCTGTCACAGTCTGTGATTTAAGCTGGAGTCAGAAATACAGATGTTTTTAATGTATCTCTCTCAAATCAGACTAGATCTGCTGAATTCTACTGCCACATTCCTACTAATGCAATGTTAAATGTAACCCTCAAACCCCCAAACCTGGTTAGCTATCTAACACGTTAATTTATTTGGCTGATCTGTTGTCTTTGTTCAAGGACGACAACAAAAGGTCTAAACGGAGAGAGATTCATTTCAACAAGTAATTCTGTGACAGGCCATCGTGGGTGGCTAATCACTTAGCCATCAACATCAATTTATTTTTTAAAACTACAGTGATGGCATTTGGCTTTGGTGATTTTTTTTTCATATGCTATAAACATTCAAATGTCATATTTTAACCAAATTCAATATTTCAAGGAATTAGGAAAATTTCTCCAATAGATAATCCTCTTTATTATTATTTTTGTAATCTCAGAGACTTGAAAACACCAACAAATTAGAGAAAAATTGTGACATGACTTCTGAGGCGTTACTTTTCATTACTGTGCAAAAAAGCACAGTACATCTTCAGTTATTTAGCTAAAAATACCAAAATACCATTCAATAAGAGAAACACGATGCCAGAATTTTCTGGGACATGATTCTAGTTTACAGCATCCACAGTATGTCTTGTCATTACCGTTACTATTGTAGAAAAGTAATACAAGAGTGACAAATACACATTTAAAATGGCACATCTTCTATTCTGAGCATGTAATTTCAGTTGTTAAAGCACGTGCAACTTGTGTTGTTATTTTGCAGTTTACCACCTCTCAACAGAGACGAGGCTCGACAGGCCTTCATCAAGTATGCAGAAGGTAAATGCTGCTTTAGTTCAAAGCCTGCAAAAGAAGGCGTGATCACCAGCATGGAGGCCTTCGATACATACAGGGTAAGACAGAAACTGAAGCAATAAAAACATCAGCATTCAGGATCTCAAAACTATTGAAAATTCCATCTGGAATACAATTGATATTTGTCAACCAAAGTCATACGTACTTTAAAAGGCACCGTTTTATTAAGAGTTACAGATTTCTAATTTTCTAACAGAACTCTGAGTCTTTGCTCAGTTCATGTTTTTCCCTCTCCAGTGCCTGGAAACCTTCACAGAGACAAGATCTTCCAAATGGAATCAAAGACCATACCACGGTAAAAATCCTTTTGCACGCTTGTTTCTGAGTAAAGCAGATAAGCTGCTGGCTCCAAACTGCTGGAGAGAAGGTGATGGTCAGGTCAGGTGCTCCATTACTGTCAGGATGTTTTTACTGTCTTGAAATACTTATGCTCTTTTAATAGTACTTAAACACCCTTGCTTGCAATCAGTCAGTGCATCTATTTACATGTTCAGTATGACCATATTATGAGTTTATGTCAGGTGAGAAATGTGACACCAGTGGCCAAGCACCACCTGCACCCTGGGATATTGCAGTTAATGTCCCCACCGTTTTTTCATGATGGGAAACAAACCATCAGCGAAGGTATTACATTGGCTTTATTTCCACCATAGCCATTTTTAACTCTGTCCAGAATATTGCCATAGAACAGGCCTATATAAAGTCAGCCTAATATTATATCAACACATAGGAACAACATCTGCAACTAGAGGAGGGATGTACATAGTGTAGTCCGCTGATGTACCAAACAGCAAGGGCGGTTTAACGCATCATTTTTTACAATCATGAGTCATCCAGCTGTTTAACCTATTTTAATCTCTCGCTCTGACACATTTTAAAGTGTTGTTTTCCCGTGTGTCTGCTCTGTGTCCTGGTGACTTTCATTATCGTCAGTGTGTAAACCCGCTCAAAAAATGCAACACATGTCCCCATATTTTCACTTGCGGTCTGCACAAACACGGCCATGATAGGATTTTTAAAAAAATGATTCAGCTGGACAGTAAATGAAGAGAGGGGCCGCTGTCGAGCAACTGTGTAGGCTATGCAAAGAGAGAGAGAAATAAACAGCAGCAGTGGTCGAGCGAGCTAAACAGTGAATGAAGAGAGATAGTCGATGAGGCAAACAAACAACAAACATTTTGCAGAGGTTTTTTTAATCGCCGCAACTACGAGAGGTTCTTCATCATACAATCATAACTGTGTACACAAAATGTTACGCTGACTGGCCCAGTGGTTTTCAAGATTAGCCACAGACAGACACACAGGGCCAAACACAATATCTCCTCAAGGCTGCCAAGGCTCCTCAAGACTAATATCCATGATATATTAATATAAACTCATAGTCTGTAAAACATACATGTGGAATATGCATGCGCTCCATATTTACCAAGGCTAGTTTCTGGTAGGCAGCCACAGGGAGGCCAATATATCACCTTAAGATGTAAACCTATATTGCTCTGGATTCCTGAAAGTTTTGTCTCTAATATGATTTTTAAGCAGGGAATTTGTGCTGAATGTTTGTTAAATGTATGATGTTCAGTTTGGTGCTCAACAGTCGCATGTAGCTCGGCTGTGCGGCCCTCTCTGAGTGCGGCATTAAAAAAATGTTCATCATGGGAACAAAGTCTGGAGCAGCACCCCTTCACTCCAAACAACTGATATCAAAGTGTGTTATTCTGATGCTGGGGAATGGGGCTCTCAAAGCTGAAACTCAGCATCTCACTGCTCATGATGGACTTTCATCTCATCAACAGGACTGCATTCGCTGTGACAAGGGGAGACTTCACTGCCATCACTGCGCCAGCTCTGGTGGAGTAAGTGACCGTCAAGGGTTTTGACACAGGAGACCCACAGCCAACTTGGCCTGCCTCATTTTTTTTCCTATTACCATATCTCTTTCAGAAAAAATGTCTCAACTGTGGTCAGGTTGGTGCTCTTGCCAGCTATGAAGGAACTTATTTCTGCGCTAAGTGTCACAGAGTTGGCTCACCAATGTAAGTTTGTATTTTGGGAGGTGGGCGGTGGGGGCATTTCTGTAATCTGTAACATTTGGGCAGTTTATATGTCTTTCTGGCGTATTCATTATAATGTGCCCTCTTTTTTGTGGTATAACAGCTGTTGGAAATGCTCTGGCTTAGGCTGGACCAAGTGTGATGTCTGCTTGGGCCAGGGAAAGGTTGTGGTCTCTATCAGCCTCACCGTCCAATGGTGAGTAGTGTTTTGTTTTGTCAAAAGTGTCAGAGCTATAATAGCTTTTCCGTTTTTTTTTTTTTTTTTTTTTTTTGGTCACGCCCCTTTATTATGTGGTCTGATAATCAAATATAATTTCTTCATCTTGTAGCAGAATCAGAATTGGAGTCACATTATTTGGCAGTTTTCATAAATGTGACAATGGTGTAGAAACATATCCACAAGCAATGAATTAAAATATAGCCACAAATCCTACAGAGACCGTGACATAGTGCACAGTGTACATCACTTTAAACATCTGTCCATAATATATTTCTTATGCATACCTGTGCAGGACTAATAACAAAGAAGAACACACCATTGAACAGTCCAGGGGTTTAAAGAGGGCCAAACTGGACAAAGTGCCTTGGAAGGTGCTGTTCACAGAGTCTGGCAACATGGTAAAAGCAAACAGAAAACAAGCTTCTCTGAGAACGGCTTTTTTCTTAATCAACTGATCTGATGTTAACCTCTTTGATGTGTGATGCAGGTTCACCCAGTTACGAGTTTTCCAGACCCTACAGTGGTGTGTACTTCAGAGCGGCTGGTGAGGAAGCACCAAGCCAAATATGCTAAAATGTCACGTATTTTACAACAGGTAGAGGAAGATTTTGCAAAAACTCTATTTCTCATGAAGCCCAGTGTTCAGGACACATAATGGAATTTATTGCCCTTGGTGACTCTCTCCCTCTCCCTCTGTCTCTCTCTGCAGCGTCAAACCATAGAGTTACTTCCTATAACCAAGGTGACCTATACTAATGGAGGTGAAAGTCGTGTGTTCTTTGTGTATGGGAGAGACTTCAAAGTCGATGCTGTTGATTATCCTGCTGCCTGCTGCAGCTGCTGCTCTGTGATGTAACTGCAAGTCTCATCCTGCTGCACAGGATTTGTACCATTACACCATTATAAAAGAGCTTGCACTTAGTTTTCTTAGATTAAAATCAGTTTTGGTATGTGATTGGCAGCTGTGACATATGTGACGTCATACCCTATGGTGTGGGAATGCTTTTCTCAGTGAAACAATTAAGATCAATTGATCTACCAATCTTACTACCTGCAAAACAATTTGAAAAGCTTTCCAAGACAATATAACATTGTTTTATTTTCCAGATGATATGTAAAACCTGTCAGATAAAATAAAAAGGTTAATGATATTATACACTCTATCACTGAAATAAGATCTAGTTGCAGGTCTAATCTGTTTTGGGATGTATAAGAGGCTATAAATCTGCAGGTGATGCTGCAATTATGATTAGAATTGTTCACAGATAAGGAGACTGATTTATCTCAACTGCAGCGGTCAAGCAATTGTTCATATTAGGGGTTGCGGTGTAGTGACAAATATGTAGACCTACCTGTGTGTATTTGAAAAAAAACAAAACAAAAACGCATCCTCTTATAACTCTGAAAGCCTTTTAAGTAAAATATCTCAGTAAAGCCTGTAATTTCCTCCAGCATACATTTTTTTCTGCACATTCAATATTTGCAAATATTTAAGTGGTAAATAATTGACCTTTTTCTAATGATGATAGGCGATGATAGTGTTGACTGCGGGACTGTTCAAAAAAATATGGGCCCCAGCCTGCAATTATTTACACAATTGTTTAATTCCATTAAAATCATACCGACTTTATATGATAGCTCGGCGCTTTCACTAAAACGAATACATTCCTCTTGAAATTTCGTATCGTATGTCTTTAATCGTTATACATTTGGGGAGTCTTTTCACAAACAGGCATTAAGTGGTTGTCCATTAAAGGGCAAAGGGAAGCAGACAGACGGGCGGCTCCGCTCATCCTTGATCAACATGGACGGATGTAGAAAACCCAACAGAGGAATTAATCACCGCAGCCTCCACTCTGTGATGAGACAAAGGGCGTTTTACAGTGTCGCTTTTTAATGTTATTAGTCTGGAAACAGCATTGAGAGACGATCGGCGAGGGGAAAGGGAGAGAAAAGGAAATATTTAACTCCAGAATGAAATGTCTCATGTTGGAAGCTAAATGCAGTTTAATCGAATACAAATTTCCAAGCGGCAAATCGTGTAGGAGCGTGTTCTGTGTTTTTTAACCAGGCGTTTATCATCTTTGTCATCGTAAAATAATTAAGCAAATTAGTTTGCATTGTATCTCGTTTACTCTGGTTCCCTTATCGAAAATTACCATCACAGTCTGACATGTATGGCATTATGTTGCAAATTGTAGAAATGATAAAAGACAGTATTTCTATGGCCTAAGCCTCATTGTGACTTTTTTTTCTATCTACATCTGTTAATCGCACTCTTGTTAGCCTGTTAACCCTCTTACAAATTTTAAAAATAAATAAAAAAGTGATTTCACAAATATGTCCAAAGCTTTTCATTTTTATCATCAGTTTAGAATTATAGGCCTAGGCCTTAAGCCGACTTTTTATTTTTCCCATGGCCTGCTGTACAAAGAAATAGCTTTATTTTATTTTATTTTATTTTATTTTATTTTATTTCTGAGTCAGTGTGTATCCGGAGCGCTGTTGCCGCTATGCAGCATTATAATCATATCTTCATATCTCTCCTGGACACCAAATCATTTCCACCAGCTCGCGGAATACGACAACAATCCCGCTGTAATTATTGTTGTATCACCAAAGTCATTGGTCGTATTTCTTATCGCTGTGCTGCTTTTACAGAGAACCCACTGGGATTTATCTTACCATAAAAAACGCTGCATAACTTTCTCTTTCGAGGATAGATCACTTTACGGCGACGCATGCTTTTTTGAATGTGAGTTAACGACTGAAACTCGGCTTTCAAGCACTGTTGACTGAACCAATATCAAACAGAGGAGTTGAGTCTGTTTGTTTTATGCATGATATGTTATTCAGGCCCGATTCGAGAATTTGGATTTGAGTTTTTTGACAAGTGAAAAGGAGGAAAGCAGACAGACGTGTGACCTGTAATTATTAATTTCCAATTTTGGTGGATTTTTTTTTAAATCCAGTGTTGGGGTAGGCTAGATTAAAAGATGATTATTCTTAGAGAAATAACCACTGGGCCTATATTAGGGGAAAAAAACATATTTTCAAAAAGCTTTATGCCACCTCCTAAAAAAAATCCCTGTATCTTCCTATAATTTATCACTGGTACTAGAAAATTGCTACACTTTTATGTATAGAAAAAAAGAATAAAGGGGGGAAATATTTTTGTCGGCCCTGAACAGCTATATTCCATGCATAAACTCCCTGGGTAAACTTAAGTTTAGTGGTTTTACCCTCCACTACATTCCTGGTTTTAAATCCGTTCACACCACTGTGGAGTATGCGCTCTGCCCGACAAAACAGCAAAAGGTGCGTTACAGGTGCCATTCAAGCTGGATCTCATGTGCCTCCAACCCCCCCTCACCCCTACCCCCACCCTTGGGCCCCTCTCCTCCCCTCTCCAGCACCCAGGGGCCCTCCTTCCCTCCCTCCATACCTACCTCGGAGCAGCGGGCTGTGTCACGTGTTTTTCTCCCGTACAAATTTTCCAGTAGGGGAGCGAATAGGAGCACAGTCATATCAGCAATTATCAGCGACAGTAACTATCTCCAGATATACCGGCAGGAAGAGAGCGGCTGCAATTGTCCCGGACCAAAAAACGACGCTTGGTTTCATTTTATCCCGACCATTGCGCACAACTTTTACGCATTAAACAGATATTTGGAGAGGCTCCGCTGTGTTCCTTCGTCGGACTGTATGCGTCTAGAGTGACCAAGTTTGCCCACTGCGCTCTTCTATTGAGTTTGTACGGCTAAGGACCGGACATTTTATCACCCGACTGTCCTTATCTGGTGAGATAATACACTGAGGGCCCTTGGAATTGTATTCCTCCTATGCGCTGCGAGGGCTATTATCAACGTTTTATGTGATTTGAGCTGCTATTGATAGAAAATATATGCATGGCAGATATGGAACGGAGCTTGCTATCTATTCTGTTGTTTGATTTGGTTCCTGTTTTAGTTATGATTTAATGAGACGTGCTGCGGGCTGTTTGTCGCTGCAGGATATCTGGGGTCGCTGATAGTTGGCTCTATCTGGACAGATATCACCGATCATTAGTGTCATTTTAATCCATTTAATGTCAGTCAGAATGAAACAGGTGAAATATGATTTATGATGCTGATTGATTGTTGAGCTTTGTCTTAGCTGTGTGGCTCTTCCATTTTGCTTGACCACAAGCCAACGTGCAGGCTATTTAACTTACAGAAATGTACATAAACGATTTAAAGCTGTAACTGTTTGTAACGATTTGCAATACTCAAAAATATGGCAATAACATGGTAACATAATTGTCACTGAGGCTGCTAATGTGAATGCCAGATTTGGAAGGTGACAATTGCGTTATGAGCAGATCCTTTTCTCTACTTCCACATATGCATAATTACGTCCCTAATTTTTCAATGGTGTTATTTGTTTCACAGGCCAGGAGACTCCAGAAGGTTTTTATACAATCACCTTTTGAAAAAGGTTCACAGAATTTCCTCGGGAGAGCGTGGAAGTGCCTTTACGCGTGGACAGCATCGCGCCACAGGACTGGGATCACCTTCAGAAAACATCCAACCTTTATTTACTATTTTCTGAGCAGCACATAAGCCTAAATCAGAATCCGCAAAATGTATCAAAGCCTGGCGTTGTCCTCCAACCAGTCACCTTATGCGCATGACACCGGGAATTACATCCACCCCTCGGCCAGCTCTCCGGTCTACGTCCCCACCACCAGAGTCCCGGCCATGCTGCCCACCCTGCCCTACCTGCAGACATGTGACACCCCCCACCAGTCCCACGGCCTCGGCGGGCACCACGGCTGGCCCCAGACCGGCACGGATGGCTCCTCATTCACGCCCAGCAGTCCGCACCCTCCTCCCGGATTCTCCTACTCGCACAGCCCGCCTGTCAGCACCAATACTGGCCGGGATACGACCTACCAGAGCCCGCTGGTTCTCGGTAACGGCGCCCGGGCCGACCAGTATGGAGGTGCACTGGTGCGCTCTGTCGGAGGGTCCTATTCCAGCCCCTACGCTTACATGAGCCCCGAGATGGCCACCTCCTCCTGGACCCCCGGACACTTCGAGAGCGGGGTGATCAGTCTGCAGGGACGGCAAGGAGGCCTGTCTGGAAGAAGATCCAGTCTGGGTATGTTTGTGCCTCAAGGCAAGTAAAGTCAAAAGACCCTGAATATGAATATGGCAAAGTCCCGGTATCCATTATCACCAGACCACCAAACTTATATCAGCAATCAGGGGGAAGAAGTGTAGCAATTCCTGATGACTGACATGATAATTATGTTCTTATAATTATTATTTGTCAAGGATGGTAAATTATTAACCGCAGATCGCCAAACTATAATCTAAGCGAGAATACAAGCTCTGAATAATCTAACCCTCCCTGGTGTGATTTGAAGACACCACTTGAAAGAAGAATTATGGTGATTGTTGCTTAATTTTTACTCTTTGATGTTATGATGTCTGGACTCTTTTGCGTTATAAGTGACTATTATTTCTGGTCTTCCCTGAATAGCAACCCCTAAAAAATCGTTTTTTGCCATTAATTTAATAATTGTGACCGCCTCGTTATTAAATTTTCCACAATCAAAAGATGAACAAATATGCATAAATACTGATATGCAAAAGGCTGCACAACTCCGAATATCAGGCCTAAAAATATGACATATTGTTATCATTATTGCCTAAGAAAAAACGACAAACAAATGAAGTGTCCTAAGATAGTTTGTTCATTCAGCATTTTTTGCTCTTTCCAGGCTCCTTTAATATTTAAACAATAGGTACTTTAACCTTTCGTTTGGCAAGCATTGGGCCGGATTATATGGGGCTTTGACTTTACATTTTATTGCGTTGTTATTTTCTCCAGTTATTTATTGCAGCTGGTGATTGAGAGGCCCAACAATGGTCCGCAACCTGTAACCTGCATTGTGCCAGATTCAATCAAGTCTCTAAACAATCCCACATCGGATTTAGACAATACACATTCTTCAGAGGAGAGGGTCGCTAAAAACAATCAATTAAAATGCTAATTTAATCCCCAGCAACAGTCCAGTGTTTTGATGATAGAGTTCAATACACACTGGGATAAAAAAGAAAAAAAAAAAAAAAACACTCTGAGATGGGCCATTGTCACAACAGTTATCACCCTCATCAGGCACAAAGACAGGGTCTATAACTACTTGAAACGTCTCTACCTGTGGGTTTATTCATTAATTACCTAAGAATCACACCTTTTGAAGTCGACTTAAAAAAAAAAAAAAAAAAAAGCGTGTTAAATATTTCAGTCAGACGCAGATTGGATTGTTCAAGTATTTTGTCGTGGCTCTTGTTCAGCCAGTTGTGTTTGTTTATTTGGCCGATGGTCGAGCTGCTTCACACTTCACAGAAACCCTGACAAATTAATTATGTAAAATCCAATTTTGTCCTCTAGTCTATTGTTCGTCTTGCTGATGAACCAACCTCTTTCCTAACAAGAAATCACTATTATAATATAGAGACTTAACAGCATGTATAATGTGCTTAATACAATTATAGTAGCCTTATTGTAGGCTACCTTATGGTACTTAATTAAATCTTTTACGTTATCATTATTAGGATATATATTCCTATAATAGATCAGCAGTTTGTCAGTGGTAGCCTATTCAAGTACATTTATTGCAGTCTTGCCTAAGAGCAGCCAACATTTGTCTGCTATGTCACTGCAATATTCCAATAAAAAAAAAAAATGCTGTATAACATGCTATAAAACTTATAATGTTGCTGACTTGCATAGTAGGCTGCCCTTCTAAAAATGTACTGAAGGATAACTGCAGGTGTTCTCCGCAAGGGTTAATTTAAACATGAGCAGGAGATTATAAACACACTGTCAGGTTCTGTTTGAGTTAATAGTTTATTCCAAAACAAAACCTACCAGATTCCACTCGTTTAATCCATTATACTCGTCTGCAAATAAGCATCATAAATTAATAAATTTAAAATAGAGCGAGACAACTTCTTCGCAGTGTAATTATTCTGCAGTGGACTATGAGGCTGCTTTCTGGAGAACGGCCGGGTCTTTTGCAGGTCTCTCTTCGTGCCTCAATTGAGGGATTAGGAATTTGAGCAATTAATGCCAGGAGTCCGTCGTGTGTCAGAGCTGTGATGGATGGAGGGGACCCCTGGATCCTTCAGGCTGATAAGCGCCCCGATACCCCCCTCCCTCCCCCTGCAACAGATTCCTCCATCACTCTGTCTCCGACTGATTCATTCGGGGTTTTGATCTCGCTTCATCAGAGGGAAGAGGGTTTTAAATTCCTCTTCATGGCTATTCATCATGCAGCAGACCGTAACCAGGGCAAAAAAAAAAAAAAAAAAAAAAAAAAAACTCCCCTTGTAGACAAACTTTAAAAGAAAATGTTGCACTGTTTTGTTATTCCTAATTTTTACATGAGCAAACTCTATCCCCAATCCCCCTTAAGAAAACTAGTTATCTCACATATTTTAAAATAGCCTACTAACAATGCAAAAAATATAACAGTTGTTGGAAGATTACAAAAATATCTTAACAATAAAAAAACAAAGAGATCATATAAAACTGTAATACACAAAGTTTGTTTAATTCACTAAAGCTCCAACTCCCAATATATATTTTTTTAATTAACCGATTTATAGTGACACCACAGCCTACAATAACAATACCAGAAACTTAATTTTGAGCACCACACACTAATAAACATTTTAAAATCTTATTAAGAAACTACAGAATAGTGATGAAGTAATAGAGACTGAAAAAATATATTATATGCAACTGTTTTCACTATAAGATCGTGAGGGGAGGTGGTAATTAAAACGCTCAGTGATATGCAACATGGATTAAATGTCACGTTTGTGTGTCCTCTCCGGTACTCAGACCTGATGGAGGAGATGTCCACCGAGGGCCGGGAGTGCGTCAACTGCGGCTCCATCTCCACGCCGCTGTGGCGGAGGGACGGGACCGGCCACTATCTGTGTAACGCCTGCGGCCTCTACCACAAGATGAACGGCATCAACAGGCCGCTCATTAAGCCTCAGAAACGCCTGGTAAGACAGAAATAGCCGTGTGGATTATGGGGAATCGGGGAGTAGTAGCCTGACTGTCTCAGTGATTTTGATATGAAATTTCCAGTAAATTAGTCACTTTTCTGAAATAGGATCTGGGATCTAGTGGAGCCTGACCTCAGTTTACCCACCGTTTTTATTTGCAGAATAGAGTTCAGCCTCCCTTTTTAGGGCCGACACAAAACCATGTGACTGATGAAACTTTACAGTGGGCCTGCACATCACAGCAAGAGGCATCGAATAGATGTTAGTTATGTGAGGTTAAAAAATAATAATAATAAAATTATATTTAAAAAATGAAATTGTTATTGCTAATATGACCCATGGGAAATCAGTTTTAGTAGTTTACCCATCTTTTTTATTTACCACCACATCACTTAATACATGTAGCCAAATTTCCATGTACCTCACCATACACTCTTACAGTGGGGTGAGCTGGCTGTAGGGGTATGAATGTAAAGTCAGTTTATAAGTAATAAAGTAATATCAAAAACTATGCAATATTATTTATCATGCATATGTGAGCCAATCAGAAAATGATCTTGTTTGATTTGTTTACAAGTTGCTCTAAGGATGCCTATAGTCAATTACACTACCACTGAGGTCACAGTAGATAAAGCATGCCCTATTAGTGGTCAGGGAGAGTTTAGAGAATGGAAACTGGAGGGGGGGGGGTGTTCAAGGCTTCATGGCTGTATATTTCCCAGGAACTTGCCTCTCCAAAGCAGCTGTGGCTGTGAGTTGCCCAACAGTCTCTCTCCACAACTGGGCCGTTCTCTCTTTTCTCTGTTGTTATTTGTCCTTCGGCGACCTTGCCCTTGGACGGGCTGTTTTTAGACAAGGCTCTCTAGAGCAACGTGACTAACTACTGTGTGCTGCTTTTGCTCTGAAGTCTCACTTGCTGTCCAACACCAAGCTGATAGTCGCACCAGCAGGCCATCAGCACTGCTTACATTTCAACATAGTGTGGGAGAAAGTAATTCTATCATGTGTTTCTTTATAAATTGCTCAACTGTGAGTCATTGCAATTTATGCATAATACAGTACCACACACGGGCATCCTGGTCACAGTTCAACTTCTGGTTTGTTAAACTGTGATCCAAGCATCCAAAATGAAGTGTCTTTTTGTCTTTTCCTTAGCCAGCCTGAAAATTTATGGGTATTACTTAATTTCTCATGTAGGGTTCCAGCCTAAAAAAGAAACTGAGTGGTGTGATTTTCACATGTAAACGTCTTCTCTCCTTCCTTCTCTACCTGCAGCAGACCACATCCCGCCGGGCCGGTCTGTGCTGCACTAACTGCCACACCAGCACCACCACGCTGTGGAGGCGCAACGCTGAAGGAGAACCTGTCTGTAACGCCTGTGGCCTTTACATGAAGCTGCACGGGGTAAGTTATAGCCGCCTTACCATAGGGCCGTTTTAAAATCACCACAACATTTCAGTCTTAATCTCTCTCCAGCCACATCTTGCCTCGTCTTTCCCTCTGTTGCCTGCATGTAAAGCCGCTCCTCTTGCCAATCTCTGCCAGCATAGGAGCAGCTCATTATTTGCACAGTGTAAAACCTCTGCAAGGGCATTGTGGTCATTGTTATCGGAGTGGTGATGTGGGAGGGGAGGTTGTGTGGGTTGTCATGACACTCTTGGCCACTGTTGTACCAAGGAGCGGGAGGTGTGCTGAGCTAATATGTGTTTCTCTCCTCCCTTCAGGTGCCCAGACCTCTGGCCATGAAGAAAGAGAGTATTCAGACCAGGAAACGCAAGCCCAAGATGCCCAAGAATAAAACCTCCACAGGTAGGAAAGGATGAGGAGAGATGGAGACTAGAGAGGACAAAGTGATGCATGTGGTAAATGAAGGAAATAGACACGTGGTTAGATAAGTCATATTCCTTATCATGGCGGCATTAACATAATTGGAGCTACATGGGCTAGAACAAATTTATAGCCAATTATGGCCCCTATAATAATAAGTTCACATGATCCGCACAGGCCTTATTTCAGTGATAAAGGTGTAAAAGTGGGGTTTCTTTAATCCACCATATCCACCATACACTATTTTCCTTAGACTGTGTCACCTCAAAATTTAAACAACACGTTCTTTAAAAGATGCACAATGCAAATTTGCAGCAGTTTGATCGAAGTCAGGATGCTTTGGACTCCACTGAAAAAAAAAGCAGACTAATCTATGAGTAAATGTGTCTGTGATGAGAACCATGTATGTTCAGCTATCACATCACATGCTTATTTATTGGCATATTTCTGTTGTTTGGAGTCCTCACCTGAGTTGATCTTTGGCAGTTTCACACAGCGCACCATTTCTGGTTCTGAAAAGCTAAATCTGAATTCTTCGCAGGTCAACAGGCTAGGAGACACAAAAATGTGTGCAACAAACTAATATCCTAGTGCTATGCTATTTTTGCTCCCAGCATTCATCACCGCTTTTTGTTCCCGTCACTAATTCACTGGAAATCCCTCTATCTATCCATCCTTCAGGAGGATCCACGGCCTCTGACACCAGCTCCCCGTCCTCCCTCTCAGTATCAGAACATGCCTCCACCATAAAGAGTGAACCCAACATGGCCCCTTCACCCTACGCTGGACAGACTGTCACATCTGTCTCTCAGGTAAAACCCCCTCCTGTTTTCAGCACTCCTACCAGCAGCAATCATTCATTTCAATAGTTTTATTCCAAAATACTGAATATCCATTGAGATAAAAAAAAAAAAAAAATGCTGGCCTGAACTTCACCACTCAATGTGTCTCCAAAATATCAGCATGGAAAAAGTTCATTAGTTTCATAGTATTTATGTGTGGCTGCATGATGTCATAAATATTCAGTTTTATGTACGTTTCTAATATTATCCCTTTCCTCTCTGCAGACGTCCTCTCAGTTGGACAGCACAGGATCAGGACATGTGGACATTAAATTTGAGGATTATCCCTTTACCCCGAGCTCCATCGCCCCACACAACTCCTGGTGTGCTCTGTCTCAAGCATGAGGAGACTCTGAACGCTTCTACCAATACAGCACAGTACAATCACCATGCCGGGAACACATGTCTTGATTTGGCTTTGTCGTGGAAGCCATTATCGAAGTCTCTCCGTCCTTTTAAGTGGGTCACATGACTACTGCGGGGTTTCCTCCAGTTGTGGGGCGACAGCAGTGAAGCAAGTGTGAAAAAAGGGCGACTTAAATGATGTCTAGATTTCTTCCTGGTTTCATCTGACTCGGGGACCATCTCATCTGGTTGATATAATCCTCTCATCAGGTTGGGCTTATTTACAGGCTTAGTTGGAACACAGCTCACCTGGACCAAACAAGGACACAGGGTACCTGAACTGCAGTTTTACAAATGTATGGCTCTAAATCGTCCTGTTAACTGCAGCACACCTACATGAGCGAAACCTGAACCAGGACTTAACACTGACGCCTGGCTCCGCCGAGCTCAGATCCAACACGCCACGAACTCAGCTCGGCTGGATGACAAATTATAGACTTGTGACTAGAACTACCTATTACTTTAAGTCTCTTCATTTTGAAGAAACACTAGCCAAGATACCGATGTGAAGGCAATCAAGTGGAATATATAGAAATGATAATAACTGCTTTTGATAATTGAGATTCTTGTTAACTTCCTTAAGTTTTTATTGTTGTGACTGGTGATAACGCCCTCGTCGTTTTCTGTGGTGTTTTCAAAAACATGAATGAGGCACAGTTTCAACATGTTGTTGTTATCACAGAGAAAACGAGAGGATGGACAGAAAATACCTGTTTTATGACTGCTGAACATGTCTCATTACCATCGTGTAGATGATTAACTTTTATAGATACATTATTTATGTTGAGATAAGGACAGTTAGAAGTCATCGTGAACACTAAAGCCAGCCAGTTATAACCCGCTGCTCATGGTTCCCCTTTTAGAGTGGCCGGTGTGCAGTGTGGCCTCTAAGCTATGATGCATCGACTAAATGACTGATTTGTTTCCTATAAATTACCAAACATGTTTAAGATTTATGAGACACAGTGGATTCAAACTGCATCTCTGGCTGTTTATTCAATTAGGACCAGCCTTTTTGATTTAGAGGTCATGGCTACATATCAAAAGTTTATTGTAATTTTACTGTTTTAACTTTTGATACAAATCAAAGTGCAATGACTTACAAAACAAACAAAAAAGAGCATGGGTTTATGTTAAATATATTAATCTAATTTTATTGCCTATATTTTGTCAATATGTAAGGGGATTTATTGTTATAATGCTTTAGAGAACTGAGTCAATAAACCCAGTCTCTGAATTTACTTCTTTTTTTAATGCTCTTTGGAATCTGTTCAGGCTAATAAACTGATTCATAACTTATTTCTTTGATTTTGGAGCATTCATTTAAATAAAATAAAATAAAATAATATATAAATACATTTGGCTTCTGCCAAGGTAATGTCAGTATAAACATGGTGATTCCATGTATTTAATATTGTATTTCTTTACCATAAGTGTGGACCACCGGGTTCTGAAAGGTGGAGTATTAGGTTATTTCCACCACTTTGCATGTTCTTGTGTGCTGTTTACAGTAAAAACAATTAGGTGATAACCATATCATGTAACATGCGCTATCATATTTGTGTTTTTAGATTTAGTTCCCCTCACTGATGCGTTAGATTTTCTCTCGGGTGTGTTATGTCAACATATTTTTTCAACAGTACACTCCCTAGATATTTTCTTTAACACATCAGGGTGTTTGCAGACATGTCATTTGCATATATGTTTATCTTCCACATGCACATATGAATGCATGCATGTTGGAGTATGTGTGTGTGTGTGTGTGTGTGTATATGTGTGTGTGTATATGTGTGTGTGTGTGTGTGTATGTGTGTGTGTGTGTGCGCGCGCATGCACGTGCGTGCAGAGAGAGGGTGTGTGCTCCTGCTGGTTGCTGATGGTGTCGACTAAAGGTTGTGTTCCAACTCTGCTTTATGGCAGCCGGTTCAGGGTGGACTGCACCATGGAAGAAAATACAGGCCTGTCAGCAACAAGGCTGCTGCTTTACTGCCTGCATGGCGACATCCAGGCACCGCAGCACCAACACTGCCTCGCTTTATGACCGCTGGCCACGTTGGTGCTGTCTTATCTGTTGCTGGGAGAGGGCTGTTGCAGCGAGATTCGGGGATGCGTACTTTTATTTGGTCAGGCAGTGAGCAAAGAAAAGTGAGTCGTCTTAATGAATGGGAGGATGAGGCCAGGATGGGATCACTAGTTGTAACTATGGGCTGTATTTTGTAATGAGAATGTACTGTAAAAAAAAAAAAAAAAAAAAAAGAAAAAGAAAAAGAATAAAAAGGCCATTTCAGCACATCGTTCAGTCTAATATAAAAAGCTGGTGGAAAAAAATTTGAACCTGTTTCTTCAATATTTAAAACTGGTGGAGTGATCTGCTTTATTCTAGTATTATTCTAGTATTTAACACATAACTCTGAACATCCAATGGAAATAAGTGCAATTATCTTACCGACCGGGAAAAAAAAAAAAAAAAAAGAAAAAAAAAATTCTTCTTTTCATAAAACCTGAGACTGAGAGATTAATAAAATAATTTGGTCACATTTTATATTAATTCTTCCAATGAAGCATTTGTAAATAGTGTATAAACAGTTAACAAATGCCTTTGAACACACTATAACATCATGGTAAGTACATATTGTAGTTTGCATTTATTAACATGTTTTAAACAGTGCAGTTCAAAATTTTGGTGAGCATGCAAAATAATGCTCTACAGAATTGTGAATTTACGCTATGACTATTAACATTATCCTCACTGCTATATTAACGTGTGTTATAAGGCATTTGTTACCTGTTTATACACCAGTTGTAAATGCTTAACTGGGGAGGTGTTCTTAAGACGGATGGTGCTGGCAGTAATACCTGGATATTGAAACAGCACTTGACTGAGGAACCCATGGAAAACAAATGAAGCCAATATTTGTAGCCTCAAAGTCACCCCCCAAGACACACACACACACAAACACACACACACACACACACAGTGCTCTAACAGACAGCCTCCCTCCTTCAAAGTGAGGGCCGGTCGCTCTAAGTGCTAAATAGACAGCTCATCCACACAGAGACACGGGCTCAATGAGGAGCCCTTACGGCCGCGTTTACATTCAATTGCCTGTGAATTGAGTGTCTTCATAATGACCGCGTCACAGTAAAACCTCTGGAGTGTGACGGGTGGTGGAGCGGGGGGTGGGGAGGAGGGCGGACCTTGAGGACTCCTGATGTTATCTCACACACCAGCTTGTTTCTTCCTTAACTTTTCTCTCACAAACGAACAAATTTCTGTTTTTTTTGTTTGTTTTTTTACTGTAACTAATAAAAAAAATTGCAAGCTACTGTGCACATTAATTTAGTATAAATATACTGTATATGGTGAGAATATTCTGTATATATGTATATATACATGGGGATTTGGAAAGGCTGTAGCAGCATAACATAAACAGAGGTGCAATGAAAGCTCCATCAGCTGTCCAGTCAAAAAAAAAAAAAAAAAAAAAAAAAAAAAAAAAAACACAACTTTTTCCAGAGTAATTCGGGGACTGATTCTAATCTGTCTGTGGCCCGACTTTAGATCCCAACTCAGACTTTGAGCAGCTGCCACAGGCTTCCCTCCCCTCTTTTAGGCCTTGTGTTGCTTTCACCTTTTTTTAGCAAGAGGAGGGAAAAAAACAATGACTCCAATGTACAACTTTGCCAAAGAAAACTTGTTGCAAATAGCATAATAAAACACGGGGAACTATATAACGAGGAGGAAGTGCACGGCCAAGCGTTTAAACCTCTTCCCTTTTTCAGTGTATTTTCCTTCTTGTGGCTGCATTTTGTCTTGCAGAAGCCCGTCTTGCTATTCCTGCCACGGACATGTAATTTACTATTGTTAGGTTAAGTAGGCTAAAGCATTTATTTCGTATGACAGACATCGCTGACGACAGAAACCTTGCACTTGATTTAGACCCAAGAGCATCAAGGCTGGGGTCACAGCAGTGTCAAGGCCATGATGATTGTTGTGTTTCTTTAGTAATTTTTAAGTTTGGTGTGTCAGGGCTCTGCATACCTTATAACCCATCCTTCAAAAGAGGGGTCTCTGTCTTGTTGTGTGTGTGTGTGTGTGTGTGTGTGTGTGTGTGTGTGTGTGTGTGTGTACACGTGTGATTCAACTAAGGGTCCGGCATTTTCCCCTTCCCTCATGTTCTCTACAGCGCTCTGTCTTCCTGGACGGCACCAAGACAGCTCAATGTGTGTGTGTATGTGTGTGTGTTAGCTGGTACAAGGAGGAAAGGGCTACAGTCCAGCGATAATACAGAGGGACTGAGCTTGACCAAAAGTGAGGAATGGCTTTTTCTCCTTTGTCTACGGCTGCAGACAGTCTTTCCCAGGGTCCTGCTCCTTGACTGCCCCATTCAATTATTCCCTCCATCCACACTTCAAAACAGGATATTGTCTTTAAATGCACCGTGGTTCTTCTAGGGTTAGAGCCTTTTGTCTGTGTGTGTGTGTGTGTGTGTGTGTGTGTGTGTGTGTGTGTGTGTGCGCGTGCATGTGTGTGTGTCAGACAGAGAGTGAGAGAGTGTGTGGGACGGTGGTGGCAGGGAGGGTAGCACAGACATTTATTCAAGTAATATTCAGCTTTTAAATCAAAACTTCCGCCAGTTGTCTGCTCAGTGATTCCCCCTAAGGCCCTATTCATTTCTCTGTGTGACAGGAACAAAAAGTGTGCTTGTATGAGTGTGTGTGTTTGTGTGTGTGTATTTATGCGCACTTGTGTACACTGTATATGTGAAAAGAGATTTTTCCCTTCGCCTCGCCAAGGCCTGACGTTCTCCTCATGGGATGTGTTGCTCTGCACGGCTCTAATCACCCACCGGCTGTGTGTTGTGGCGTCTCTGGGCCCTAAGAGGGATCCCGGGCTCCGGTCCACTGTTTCCTCAGGACAACAGAGATAATGCCTGTAGCAAAACAAAGAATAAATTTCAGCCTCAACTTGAACCGCAAACGATCACAGGAGCCCTGTCAGCCAATTTCATACAGCTCTAAAAATAATTTCACTTACGAAAAGAAACCATGGTAATCCTATAATACATTTAGAAAGAAGCTACACACAGCAAAACTTTAAAATATGCAGAGTCCATATGTCAAGAAAATTCGGAAAGGAGATTAATAAAGGAAACATGTACTTACCCAAAGCAAGAAAGACTGAATTACATATGAATTATGCATGTCTAGGTAGATATAAATGAACACATATGCACAAAAATTGCTTTGTGTTTTATATGTAGAGGAGCTCATTTTTTAAATATTCTTATGATAAATGTGCTTCCAGTGCATCACACTTCCCCATGTTTAGGCCTACATACCATGTTTTTTGAGAGTGTTAAGTCCATTGTTTGCATAACAGGAATGTTTTGTACTGCACAGTTACCTATTAATGACTGTCATTTTAGGGAAATTTACAATATGTTGGACAATCTTGTTTATGATGAGAACAGTGAATTTGTCGCTAACTGGCTAAATGTAGGTCAAATAATCATCAACATCCTACATTTCATATTGATATGATAGCTATATCTGATTCATGTAGCCTCTTTAAATACAGTGATCCAGGCTGCAACAATATTTTTATTTAGTAATTCATCTCAATCCACAGCATTTGCAATCACTGATTATAAACGTCATAAACAAGGGTGCTGTTTGGTATTGTCCTTCACCATTTGCTTTGAAAATAGTTTTGGAGAATCATTCCTATAGCAGCCATGCCATTACATCACATATAGTCCAGTAGGCTGTTACTGGTTTACTTGAATAAGGCCAGAAATATGGCAGAGCAAAAATTATTATATAAACTTTTAAACACTGGCACCAACCAAAAAAAAAAAAAAAAAAAAAAAAAACAGAATACTTCTGGATTTAATCAGATCATCTCTGGTGACTATTTTTAACTTGGTATAGCTTTCCAATTAAGGATTACTATTCCAGTAAGGGTCCTGGCATGCACAGCCACCCACTGTTGCTGCTTAGCTACAAATGTCACAGATTTGTTTATGGAGCATTATGCAGCCTAGCTAAGCTGCTGACAGGACTAGCAACTTCCCAAAAGTCTGACAACAATGTCTATTTTGTCTTAACACTAATCAGATTTTGTACTCAGAAAGGCAAACAGTAATGGGTGTCATAAGGTTCCATACATTATACTGACCCTTAATATAGTATTTCCTGTAGTCATGTAGATTAATCAGTGGGTCTGTGTAAAAAACATCATCTTCTACAAAGGTGTGTGTGCTGCTGTGTGTGAGAAGGGGAGCGTCCCCTCAAAGACAGATTGTGCCGTGGAAACACAAAAAATGGTTTTGCAACTGTGAGAGAAAACACTATGCAGTGCAAAAAAGTCATTATTGAGTAGATACCCTCTAGGTCCCCAGAGGAATATTCCACAGATTTTTCATCAGGGTCCAATAGTGATTTGTTCTTCCATTCGGCATTGCTGTTATAGGAAAATTGTTACCACTTTAGAGCCATCTGCAAACACAGTTTTGTGAAAGCAGCTATAGTTTCTGCTGATAATGAGGTGGGGGGTCGGAGCAGAGGGGGGCAAAAGGGGAGCAGAGTGTTTGTAGGTATGTGGTTATTTCACCCCAGGACGCCCATTCTATTGTGATTTACCTTAAAGAACAGAATAGACGCCTGCAGTCGCACCACATGCATCTGTCTGTGTGGTGAGAAGGTATTAAGCTTGCAACTCCACAAATGAGCTACTAATGTTGCATCATCAGTATGATCAAGCCAAATATTTATGACCTTGAACAGGACATTGTGGGAAAGGGTTTATTCCGTTTTTCACTTTAACCTTTCATTGATTTCTTAACTAAAGTAAAATCTTTAACAGCACAGATCAAAGTGTGTATATGTGTGTGTGTGTGTGTGTCGACGTACATGTGCATGTGTGTCGTACAGAGCTGCAGAAAAACACACCGCACCTTCAAGAACACGACCTCACCAGTCTAAAGGTCAAGGAACGAGCAGGGCAAAGGTCACAATACAACAAGGGCTCCATAAACCAAAGTACATCTGGCCTGAGGGTGGTATCACTGCATAGGGAGCACACACACACACACACACACACACACACACACAGGCGTCACTGTGGCCTTGCAGCAGGTGCTAAACTAATCTGTTGAACATTAATTGATTGTCACATATTGGATTTTATTCACTCCAAGATGGATTCATACAGCCAACAGTTTCATTTGAACATAGATAACAGAGATGTTTTTGGAGTTGTCTGCCGTCATGTGGTCATATCTGGCCCCTGCTCTGGGGTCACGGAGGTGTCTGATCTCTCACCATTGTTCTGCTCCTCTCTAAGGAGCCCCCTCCCCCGTGCCACGCTCCTCATTTCTCACCTCCTAATCTTTCCCTCCTTCTCATTAACCTTATTCTCAGTTCAGTAACCTCACTCACCTGGCCGGTCATTTCTGACAAAGAATAATATGATGAGAATATTCACTTCTCTTTTGAATCCTTTTGACTGTAATATGGCTGCAATCATTCTTCAACCAAAGGACCGGTGTTCAAATCTCATTGAATTCACCTGCAAGATTAAAGAGAATTTCTCTTCAAGGATATAATAATAATAAAAAGACACTTGAATGGCCAAGACAAGGTGAACTAACTGTGGTTTGGATTTTAAAGCTGCAGTATCTCAGTATTCAAATGTCATTAGACTGTCGTGCCCAGACCAAATCTCCATACAAGCCAGTGAAGTAAAATTTTCAAACACACAAAGAAATAGTAGCTATAATTATATTTACTTCTCTCAGTTGGTGACCTCTTGGCTTTCTCTTTTACTCCCAGATCCACTGTCTTTGTAGTGTTGAACCACCTTTTTTTTTTTTTTTTTTTTTTTTTTTTTTTTTTTTTTTGGTTTTCAGGTAATCACTAACTTCGCATTGGCCAGCTGTTCTCATGAGATTGTTTTAAATTGACTTGCAGAAATATCTGGCCTCCTAACAGCCAGGCTAACCAGTGTCCTTTGAGAATATGCATGGTTCATGCAATGATTATAGCAATGGTGCACTGAATTTAAAAATTGAAACCATAGTTACTTTTATAAAAGTTAGTGTCTTAGTGTCTTAGTGTAAAAGAGCAACAACCTAATTACCATCTTTGACTCTGAAGGACAAACACAACTGGCTTACCATCCAAGGATATGCTTACTGATGAGTTTGCTCACTTTCCCCATCATTTGTCTGGTTGGTCCAGTACACTAATGATAAACAGATGGTTGATCCAATCAGCTATGTATTTTTTGTAAGTATCCACAGCTACTTCCCCTTTTCCCAAATGATTTAAACCCAACAGTGCCCAGATTTTAACAGACAACCTTAGTGATTAACAATAAAACCCATCAAATGCAATTTAACAGACTGATGTTTACACAAAAGTTTTGACCGCTATCGAATGTCATCAGCCCTATTTGTTTTATTTATTTTCATTGCATTTAACACACCTTTCACTGAAACATCTGTACATATTGCTGTATACTTCTCTAACGCTCTGCTGCTATAGAGATATTTAAACAATTTTTGGCCGCTTCAGGTGGCCACTTCCATCACGATCTGAGATGGAAGATCACCATCCAAATGGGTGCATGAAATTACAGACGTCCCATGTCCAAAACTCGAATGCTGTTTGGAAATCCCATTTGAAAAAGGTTTAGAGCTGTGCAAGGATAGGTATGCACTAAAATATAAAAACATGGCTATACATGGCTTTATTTTGTTGTCAGTGGTCACCGCATGTCTGGTCAGAGATCTTACTCTGCAGCTTAAGTTAAATGGATCATCATGTATAAAATGGTAAAGTCCAATATGAAAACAGGCAAAAAACACTAACCTGAGAGTACCCACCTAGTCCAGCCCAAACTCAAAAGCCCAGCCTAGACAAGTTAATACGGGGGCGACAGGTTGTTCGAGGGGCAGTGAACCAATGCTGTTGTCATCCACTCCAACTATACGTGCCTCATTCAAAGTCTTATCTAGAGTCAACAGTACTCACCCTGCACAGCAATAGTGCATGGATCCAGCAGCAGAAAGCATACATGCTGGTAAATGTGTTATGTTGTCTGATGGCCTTGCCCTTAGAATATTTGTATGGCGAGGGAAAGAGAATGAAAGAAATTCTTAAACATAACTGCACGGGCGGACTTACACAGCTCACCCTATATTTGTTTTCCCTGTGCAAAGAATATGAATCACACAATCTGCTGATATTATTAGCCGTTACCCCAGACTGGGGCTATTCGCAGGCTTTTTCTTCCATTTTTAGGTTTGAAAAACACCAAACACAACAACAGGACAGGCTGAGCCGGGCCTAAAATAAGACAGAAAACAACGGCGTGATGGATTGCACGGAGACACCCGAGAACGATGACTTCCGTGACCGTGAGTTTGATTGTTTCCTTGAGAGAAAAAGGTTACAGGAAGGGAGAAGTATGGGGGTGGGGGAGCGGAGGTTCTGCCTTGAGGGAAAATCAATCGGGAAACCTTCCTCCATTTTTACAATGACATACATACATTCACACAGTGCCTTTCCCAAAAACAATCATACACACATGCACGGTCTCTCACGTTATTATTCTCAAAGCAAACTCTCCTATGCATACAAACACATGCATACACACACACTCATTCCCATCATAAGCATGCCGCAGCGCACTCAATCCCACGCAGTTGATTTATCATCCTTCAGAGGCATCTGGCTCACACCTATAGCTCCGCAGCTCTGCAGCACTTCATAGCACAAAGCAGCCCCTAGGCACAGAAATAACACAAACCACCAGCCATCGCCCGCTCAGGATCGCTGTGAGTCTCACTGTGTGTGTGTACACTATATACACTGGAGTAATATTTATTGTCCGCTGGCACGGGCAGCTGTGTGGGATTCGCAGCGAGGGCGCCTGTGAGCTAGATTCATGTTTGACACTTTGGGTTCTCGTCCAGATTTCTAAGGTGAAAGTGAACTGCAGAAGAATGACTGGTGTTCTCTTTATTGTGCCCTCGCTGTCCTTTCTGTCTGTTTGAGGTGGCCTCCTACGCAGGGCTGATGGCTGTTGAAACGGCGAGCCGACGTGTAGCTTGGCTGGGGAAAGTGCGATAGGTGTGATGTATTGCGCATTAGTCACAGCCATGAAAAAAAAAACCTATATATATCTAAAGATGAATCTACACACACACACACAGAATCACAGATACATGCATACGAGAACAAGGACACAAAACTGCTGAACAAAGTTGGACTTCATACTTAATTAATAACCTAATCTATTATAATGCTGAAAAAATAAACTTTATATTCATTATTTAGAAAACATCTTCCATCCAGTCATCCAGGTTTTAAATATGAGACAGGCTTACAGAGGTCAGGTTATGACTTTTTTATTGAATAATGTAATTTATGATGAAATCTGCAATGGCATTTATGATTTTAGCTGTCTCTTTTTGATATGAGAGTTGTTTTTTATTTCTTAAACTGTGGTGTTGTGTTTACGGATTTCAGGATTCTATTGTTGATTATTATTATTATTATTTTATGTATTACGTGAATCCATTGTGCTTCTTTATATTTCCTTGTCTTTTAACATGTTAGGACCATGTTGGAAATGTGTTTTCACTTTAACTTGTCATCCCTTGGATTTTCAGTGTCTGATAGTCCAGAAAATTAGTCTGTCCATCAGTCATCTTTAAAGTTTTGCATTAACAGTATAGCTTCTTCCTTGATGTTACTGGTTTGCATGTGAGTAGTTAATTTAATTACTCTGTGCATACATGGCCAGAGTTAAAAAGGAAGATGTGTGGAAAAAACACTCAAGTTCTGTGAACTGCCCCTTTAGTATAAATAACTTCCGATGATTATCTGATCATTTGCTTTGATCATTTTTACATGAGGTATTGTCTGTCTTTAAAACATTTGTTTAAAGCCTTTTGTAGCTTTTTTATATACACGATGCAAGGAGGTGGCACAGAAAAATGTCATTAGACCAATACACAACAATAGTGTGAAGAAACAGTCTCCCCCTGTTGAATAAGCTACAGACATTATTTGTGTTAAGACTTTGAAGTAGCTAGTTCACTTATAGAGTGTGAATATTCTAAGTGAGTTTTATGAACCCAACCTAATGCCAGCTAGCAACAGTCAGTGACACTTACCTTAAGATGTTTCTTTTTTTGTAAGTAAGCCATGTTCCTTCAATTGTCTGCTTTGAATTCAAAATATTAACAGCACTTCCATGCGCTGAAGGGTTTGTGTGGACCATCTGTTGGACTCTGCACAAGGAGAAAATCATGAAAGGATTTAAAAATAGTCTGTCTTGTTAAAAATGGTTGTTAAATTAGAATAAGGAAGTATTGTTATCCCCAGATTTACTGTTCCTCAAAATGTAATGAGGGTTGAATGTGCATACTTTATTTTTGTACGCAGTTATGTGACTTGTATTGTGTTTTACTTCCCAGCCCTGTTGTTGCATCAGGAGTTAGTCACAGGCAGGCAACGCACTGTGCATGCACACACGTGGATGCACAGTGATGTTAAGACAGATGGATTTGTTAGCAGGCGCCCAAATGGACATCCATCACATGATTTCATGTCTCCCATTTCCAAGACCTAAACTCTGTGTGTGTGTGTGTGTGTGTGTGTGTGTGTGTGTGTGTGTGTGTGTGTGTGTGTGTGTGTGTGTATTTCAGAGTTAATACACTGATGGGTGCTATCTGTATTTTACATGTGGGAGTGTAGCGGAGTAAAAGGAGGTCACTCTCTCCCCGCTTGTGTGTGCCTGTGAATGTGTAACGGTGTGTGTGTGTGTGTGTGTGTGTGTGTGTGTGTGTGTGCCTAGCTGTCTCTCCATCCGTCATTGGCCCAGGGTGGAGAGGAGACTACTCGGAGCCCAGAAAGCAGGGGTCAAGTCCAGGCTTACTCAACCCCCACAGGCCCTCCCCTCCCTCCCTTCCAACACCCACCTCCCTTCCTCATCTCCCTCCCCCCGTTCTCTCTCTTCTCTCCATCACCCTCAAATGAGGGACGAAGGCTGGAGGGGGGCGGGGAGAATTGCAGAGGGGAGGAGGAGGGATGGAATGGAATGAGTGAAGAGCAGAGTTGATGAGAGGAGGGGAGATCTATGAACAGAGAGCATTGAAGGGGGGAGGAGGATTGAGAAAATGGAAGGATTGAGGATTATACCTGGTGAAATTAGAAGATGTAGAGAGACAGAAGAAAAGGAGAGCTGGACCGAGATAGATATAGAGATTGGAAATAGAGATAAATAAGATACAATAGATACACAGGAGAATATGAGGCAGAGCTGATGAGGAACATGAAGAGACGGGACATATTCTATTCAATTCTATTCTATTCTAGTTTATTTAATAGGAATGAGGTCAAACCAAACCACATCTAACTTGAAACCAAGGAAATTATTTTTTCAGTCAGCCAAACAGACAGGCATGGCTGCTAGAAAACTTTAATGCAGGTAGCTAATTGGTTCGATTTCCAAATATTCGTAAGAAAGTCATTAATCACTCAAAGTCACTCTGAATAGGGCCATCACTTCAATGCCTAAAATGTGATGTAAAATCAAATGACCCTTGCACACCATTTATGTTTGTTCAGTGTAATTATGTGGTAACTCCTCACAGCGACTGGGTTTCAGACGCTGCAGACGCAGGCACAGCAGCAGTGATGTAGAGTTCACATGAGAACATATCTGTAATCAATATCTTTATCGGAAAAAACTTCTTTGTCACTCAGACTGCAGTGGCAAAATAACTCAGGTAATGCATTCTTTGTCTGTGTGTGTGTGTGTGTGTGTGGTTCGTTTACCTTCTGTTGTAGGGTCAGAGTAGAACATGTTTGCTGACTCCCTCCTCACACAGGGTAACAATGCTCTCTGCTACGAAAGGTCACAGAGAGAACAAGTTGAGGGAACAGTAATTAAGAAAGTGCCACTTCTATGAACCCACCAAACATTTGAGAGACCTGGCCACATAACATTCAACACAAAAAAGTAGAACTTTTTCACAACTTGATCTTATGACTTGGTAACAATTCATATTAAATGTCGTTGGCAGCTACAGATGGCTATGCATCTTGCCTAATGTTTTATTTTGCCACTATAGGTGACTTTTACATTACATCACTCATACCTCCAAGCTTGTCACCACCTTCATCTTGTTTTGCAACAGGGCTGCAAGCTTTTTTTGCTGTGATTATATCTGCAATCCTTGGTTGTAAAACTAATAGTGATCACGACAAAAGCATATCAAACTTTGGGACTCCAAAATGTAAAAATACGGAAACATTTCGTATGACCAGCTGAGGGACACTATACTGTGACAATACAGTTTACAGGGCAAACATATGACTCTGCACTTGATAGTAATACTTATGGGAGAGGTCTGGTTATAACTGGGCACTGGACGCACCATTAACAGATCCAGTGGGACATTTGTAAAATTACAACAGGGGTGTTACCACATGTTATAGCTTCCCAGCTGCTAAAATACAAGCTAAAACCACAAAAGACCTATGCTGCCCTTTGACACATTAATCTAACCATGGTGGAGGATAAAAACCCAAGTTTGCAGTATTACCCATGAAAAAATCAAAACCATATTCCATTTTTCTGCAGCTCCTGTACCCATTTGAATTCATTTGTCTTAGAGCAACTCAGTCAGCAGAGTGAAATGTTGCTATTTTACATTTCTACAAAGCAATAAATTTGTTGAAATGTCAATGTTTCTGAACCAAAACTATGTTGAACTATAGATCAACATTTAGACTTAATGTGGTGAAGTCTGTGTCAATGTCACGTGACTAGTTTGTTAAGGTTTGGAAAAGGTCATGGTTAATGTTAGGAAAATGTTCATTGTTATGGTTAATATTAGGAAAAGCTCATGGTTAACATTACAAAATGTGAGCTAACATCTGCTAATAATGGCTAATAATGAACATGGCCGTGATGCGAGACTCGAACCTCAGTCTGCAGAGGGAAACCACCTCCACAGCTACCTCCTAATGTGTTTTTTTTTTTTTAGCTTGTTTTCTATTACTTTACAAAACCTTCAAACATGACATTTTAATATATTGATTTGCAGAAACGTAAAATGCCCAAATTTTGTCCTGTGACCAGGCTGTTTAGAGGTAATCTTTAAGTTTGGAGAATTTTTATAATTTATGAAAATCTTTTGCCTTGAAAATATAGGGATCAAATCCAATTATTTACACCTTCTCGCTGTAACATTTCTTGGTATCTATGGTTACTAGTAAAAATTACTGTAAAATTACTTTAATTACATGAAGTCTCTCAAGGTAGCACCATCCAGAGGGTGACACTTTGGTCAGTATTTGGTCAAGTGATTGTTACCCTTCTTTTTTGTTTTTTGTTTTTTTTTGCTGGGTAACTCATAGATCCACATCCAAACTGCATTCAAACCAGTGGAGAAAGGGTCAGAATTAATAACACTGTAATGCTAGAATTCATTATAGGTTGTATGGACAGATTATGGGAATGAGATGGAGGGAGAGGAGGAGTGGTGAACTGATACAGATAGAGAGGTTACTCCACAGTTGTACTCTTTATGGCATGCCGTTAGGTATTCTGCTAAATAACTAAAATGTGATGTAAATCTCATGGAAAAGTCGAGATGTAGCCCCACTTTGTTCACACTTCCTGCACTTTCTTGTTGCTGACCGTCCAAGAGGAGCTGTTTGGAAAATCCTGTGTCACTAATAGATGCTGGACTCCCACCACTTGGATGAAGGAATGGCAGGGATGGAGTGCATGGAGAAAACAGGATGAAGGAGAGAAAGACGGTTGGATAAAAAATCAGGGATAGACGAGTGAGGAGGCGAGGAGGTAGGAGCAGAAGATGTGAGAGGAAGGGAGAGAGGGTGTGGGAGAGAATGTGTGAGGGAGAGGGAGGGAGTACGAAAAAGTGTGTGTGTGTGTGTGTGTGTGTGTGTGTGTCTGTGTGTGTGTATGTGTGAGGTGCAGAGTGATGTGTGCCAGGTACAGCCCTCCAGAGTGGGCGTTGCCACAGTTCCCAGAGCGCCACCTCGGAGTCGATGTCAGGGTGGCGTCAGAGACGGCCGGCACGGAGGCTCCAAGGGTCTGCTGGTATTTTTAACAAACACACACACACACACACACACACACACACACACACACACACTATCACCTCCTGTTTGGCCTGGAGGTCAGTGACTCATCAGAGATGGACTACTGCCTGATCTCAGACAGGCCAACTTTTTTTTTCCCCACACAGGAACTACACTTGTGTTTCTTAAACGGATCAGGGCCGTTCCTGATGGTCCCCCTGCATTACAGCAGTAGTGGACACAGTACTCAACTCAGTTATTTGAGTCAATGTATAGATATTCCTGGTCCTTTTAAAATGTAGAATTAAGTATTTTCTTTTTTATATCAATGCATCGTTGTATTGTTCTCACAATGATTCACAGAACCTGATAATTCTGTGAAAACCACCTAATGACTGCACTGACTTGCTTGCAGAATCACCAGCTCAGTTGTTTGCACTTTGCAAACAAAATGGAACCAGCTAATGGAGTCCGGCTAAATCTCCAAAATAAATACATGAATGATTTCAGGGAAAAAAAAAAAAAAAAAAAAACTTTTGCTAGTATGGGAATGAAGTGTGAGAATGTTGATGTAAAAAGAAAGTTTTGCTGGCCTTAAGAAGTCTTGGCAACTTGCAACCGTCTCTTTGACAGTATGCCAGAAGTTAACACTTAATCCTCCCCTCTCTTGGCTTGTCATTTCAACAACCATTTCACCAATCATAAAATTAGAATTATAATTCTGTGTCAGCCATTATTTTTTGCTTGGAATCCCAGCGCGCAAGCATGTAAAGGTCAATCTGAAACATGTTCATGTCATGAAAACAGTGTCTACATTTTTTTTTTTTTTTTTTTTTTTTTTTGTGCAGAATATGCCGTTTCAATTGTTTTGAATGAAGTTGAGGAGGGGGAGGAGGAGATTATTCGGGTTGATACAGAAATTTAAAGAGCTGAAACCGGGAAACAACAACAGGCCGGCTATGAACTGCATGGCGGAATGGCTCTTACATCTCAGCAGGTTATTTTAGTGCAAAAATTGGACAGTGTTGCTTAATGTGGCTTTAAACACCTGACAGCTCCTGGCAGTTTGGAGAGGGGATACAAGGATCTGTGAAAAACCATGTGATAATTATTCTGGACAGGAGAAGAGAGGACTGACGCACTGGGCTTGTCTCTCTTGCGTAAACACTCGCTCGTGCCTTCGCAGAGCTGAGACGGCATCGCCTCCCGCGTCCTCTGCCTCACTTTGTCTTTGAAGACACGTCGTCTGGGCTCAGCTGCACGCGGTGCGCTGCCAGTGGCCCTGACAGGCGTTGCGTTTGATCTCCTGATGAAGCTCCAGTGGGTGAAGTCATCCGCGCCGCCTCCGCCCCTGCACCTAAGCGCGGCACTAAATAATGCTCATCACGGCCGTCGTAAAAAGCTCCGCATGTGGACTCCTCTCTCTTTCATTCCCCTCCATTATCTGTTTACATTTATCCCCACCCTCCCTCGCTCTTTCTGTCTCTTTACCGCCTGCCATCAATGTGGGCCTGTGCTCATCGCAGACAATATGATTCTCTATTGTGTACATATGTCTTTTTAATGGCCTCATCCTCTGTTCTGCTGACTATACAGTGCATGTTTCTGGGTCGATCTAACTGTCTGTCTGCGGTTGCGGCTCTTCTGTTTGGTCAGTTTATTTCCTTTCCCATCTTTTTCCTCATTTCTCTTTTTCCCCCCACTTTCTTAACACTCCTCTGCACATTCCTTTGTCCTCTGGACTCTATGTAAGCTTCTTCCTTGCTCTTTCAAAGTTCATCGCCTGGACTCTCTCTGGTCCCCTTTTTACCTTCATCTCTCTCTTTCGCCCTCTCTTTCCCCGTCTCTCTCTCTCTCGCTCTCTCCCTCTCTCCTCTCTTTGGTTCAAGCTTCATCCATCTCTCCTCTGGTCGTCTGTTCCTGTCTGAGCTTCTGAATGTGCACTCTGGATAACCCGCAGTGCAGCCTCCCCTCTGTGTCCTGCACCAAAATGCACCCTATTTGTTTCATTGATTTTCACAGGGGAAGAATGCAAAGACCAAAGACAGGCTGGCTGCAGCGGGTTTAGCCAGGCGGAGCTGTCGGCTTACCCAGGGAGAGAGAGAAAGAGAGAGAGAGAGGTTTTATCGTCTTAATATGGTTTGAATCTATATGCTGTCATTTGTTGGTTTCTCAAAATGTGCATATGTAAAGTACATGGCTTTTTTTCACTTATAAACACTAAATAAAAGCACTGAACTGAACTGAGATGCCGAAGAGGACAGAGAAAGAAATGCATAATGAAAGAAAGAAAGAAAGAAAGAAAGAAAGAAAGAAAGAAAGAAAGAAAGACAGACAGAAAGACAGACAGAAAGAAAGAAAGAAAAAGAGGGGGGTAGGAGAAAAATTAGATTTATAGATACGCCGCAAATCCTCCTCTTTGGTGAACTATTTTTAATCATGATTTGTTTGATTAGATGGAGGAGTGAGCGCAGAGCGGGAAGTATTTTATGTCAGTTTTTTCTCTTTTTTTCCCCTCCAGTTTTTCTTTCTCTCCTTCTCTCAGTGCACTCATCTTCCATTTGGGATCAAGAGTTCAGAGAAGTGCTTTACTCTGTTCCGCTGCAATACCTCAGGCCTGCCAGCGAGGGATGAGCACACACACACACACGCACACACACACATCAGGGCTGCAGGGATGAGGAGCTGCTCAGTGATTGGGTCGCTGGGTGAAGCACTGTAAAATGAACAGAAAGGAATTAACACAACTTTGACTTTGCTCTGAGATCAGAATCTCCTTCCTCATCAGCAAGCTGCCACGCTTGACAGAAGCTACATACACACACACCCACACACACATGCACACACGCTGAAACCCACACACATGCTGCATGTGCATATACATGTGTATGTGTAAACACTTTCATATATTTTCTATATATTTCAGTCTTTACCACAGACGTTTCACCCAAGGATGCACACATGCAGACAGATACAGCACACACACACACACACTCACACACTCACACAGACACACCTACTTTTACGCACACCCCCTGCACCTCTCATCTGACACACACACAAAGGCTGATTGCTGTCGTCTTCCCCATACATCAGCTGGATGCACCGTAGATAACTGTGTGTTTATGGCAGACTGGAGGGGTGGCTCAAATGCAAAGAAGAAATAAATACTTCTGGCCAGCTCGGGCAGAACAAGAGACGGGGCAAGCAAACGAACGGTCCACTTATTTGCAATGGTGTCCTCTAATCACATACTGTGTCAGCAACAGCTTTTTCGTTCAACATCGAAAAAAAAAATGAGACTTACAAAAGAGGGAAGAATGAGATTCCGTGCATTCAACTACAGCTATGAGAAAACATGATATTGTAAAAATATGAGATCAGTACAAAAGCTTATACAAAATATTTGTTGCGTTCTAACAGCTTAAAAGTTTTGCCACAGGAGTGATAAATCTACTTGCTGCCAAAAAATGTCCCCTGATACAAGGAAACCAATCAAACAGGTTATTTTTTTAATTGAAAACAATGAAGTTATCTCACCCAAATGGCAGGATATCTCATTTGTTTTAAGATAAATGACAGTTTAAGACTCAAATCGCATACCTTGTCAGGATAGATATTTTTGGCAGCACACTGCGTCAAGTATAGCAGAAGTTCTTCAAAAAAATAATTGAATTTTTTTTTAAATGTAAGCTTGATTTGGAAATTAAGCATGGAAGCTATCCTCATGACCCATATGAGCGTATGCAGAAGGAGTGGGGAAGATACATCTGAAAATGATGTACGTTAGAAATGTATGTGCAAGGCTGAGTGTGTGGCTCTGCACGTATGTAGGGCAGTAAGAGTGTAGTATGTGAGTGGTTATGGATCAAGGGCTCATAATAGTGTAAGATACAGTATGTGTGAGTGTGTATGAGAGACAGATTTAGACATGAGGGATGATTGATTGGTATTAATCTCTATACGGGGTGAAGTATGGTCAGTACGTGTGCAGGGCAGGGAGGAGGCAGCCTGTGTAATCAGAGAGGTCGGGTATCAAAAAACAAGCAGCCTGTCCATCCACGCGTGTGTGTAAGTGTGTGTGTGTGTGTGTGTGTGCACGCTGGGATTCCTCATGCCTGTCTCATTGTCCTGGGCCCTGTAAGACAAAGGGTTAAGTAAATGTTTGGGGAAGATAAGGCCACTCACCCTGACAGGCAGCAGGCCCCACTGCTCAGAGGGACCCAGACCCGAATACATCACACAATCACACACACACACACAGACACACACTCACAAGCATGCCATCAAGCTTGCACCCACACACACATACACATTCACACAGATAGACAAAGACAACCACACACGCATTCTCTGATTCCTTCTCCCTCTCTGTCTCTCTCTCTCTCTCTCTCTCTCTCTCTCTCACACACACACACACACACACACACACACACCTATAACTGCTCCTTGAATTAACACTCTCTCCTCACTCCATACATCACCCAGGGTGTGTGTCCGCTGTGTGTGCAGGACTGTACCAGCCAGCGCTTCCAGGTTCAAGCTTGCTGAAAGCAGCAGGAGAGCACAACCGGCTTGCATGGGTTTGCTGTTCCAGCCGGCCGCTATCTCCAGCAGTAAAGACTGTGAGTCTGGCCAGGGCAACGCATTTGTTTCTATTTGCTTTCATGTCCCACTGTGAGGGTTTTACCACTCGGGGACCAAGCTCAGCCTTACATCACAGCTCTCTGATAAGGCCTACAAGGGGACTGTGGGCTTACATAAACTGGCCCCACACCACCGCCACCCCACCACCCTCAAAAGTTTGAGAAATGTACAGGTACTTCTTAACAAGCCGCTTAGTCTCATATCAGAGTTGAAATCTCGTTTTTTCTTAAAGCAAGTGAAACAAAATCAGCAAATGGGTTGAGATAATCCCATGTGTTTCCAGTGCAGCTTTTTATTTTATATTTATGCGGAAACAAGGCAAAATAAGACAGATCGATCCTCTAGAATCAAGAAAATGCAGCTTTATTCAAGAAAAATGTCAGAACAAATTGATGCGCTGGAGTGTGTGTGCCTGCGTGCTTTCACATGCAACAGATCCATACCCAAATGATCTATCAGCTCCCACTGCATGACAACAATAAAATTTCAGCTGAATTTCCAGGGTAGCTATTTTAGTCATCACAATTACGACTTTTATGACTGCTTTTCCGGCAAGACTATGAGAATATAAAAAGCACACAGGGCAAACTCACATTGTTTTATTGACTCTTTGATACAGGCTTGATGACTCATTGACTGGACTCTAGCAGCTATCTGCAAGCAGGGATTTCTCATGGCTGCCTTTCATTGAATAGGCCTATGGATTAGAAAAAAACAAAAAAAAACAATGAAATTGTGGCCAGCATGTATTAGTTAGAAAGCCTCAGTGTGATCTACTGTTAATTTATCATCGTCGTGCTTTGCTTGGCTTTTAGTGGCTGTCACGGTGATGTAGAGGCCTGCTGTGAAGACGGAGGGTATTTTGGTATACAAAGCGACGTTTCGTTTTTGTAGCGAATTAGCCCTTCGGGTAAACAGTTCATTTAAGCCCCGCATCAGAAATGCAGAGCCGTCAAACAGTTTACGAATCGCCATTCTTTCACTGCGCTCGTGAGTGAGAGGACAGGAGCTGCAGGAAAACCCACACAGGCTTAAGAGGACGGAGAGAGCTTTGCCAGGCTGACGGGTGCCTGAACAGACCTGGGACAAACTGAATTTGGAAAGAATTCTTAGCATTGTTTAACCTCTTCTACTCTGCTCCCATCGGCGGGTTTGTCATTGCTGCATGGCTGAGCTGTGTTGAAACCTACAGAACTGTGTTTTAAATTGTAGTGACGATCTCAAGGTTCCCAATGACACCTAATATGTCCAGCTGAATCACAGAGAAATGTGTATAAAATGATGCACAAGACATCTAGATATTTTCTATTTGATGTCATAGTGCAGCCATAAAACAATGGCATTTAGGTTTGAATGTTTCACTCAATATAAACATGATGTAGCTTCAATGAAGCATTGCAACCTGCAGATACAGAATATGTATGTGAAATTCTTGTACAATATTGAAAAAAAGTATTTTCTAACTTTGAAGGAACTTAAGGGAAATTTAATTTTGGAGTTTAACAGGTTTAACTTGCTTGCAGGGTAGACAGAGCAAAGACTTGGTTAAATAAGCTGTCTGTCACACAATGATAGACCAAGTTTACTTAACATTTTCCTGAGCTTGTCTATACTTACACTTACTTAAACACTTATTACACTGTTCTGTGTGGTTAACCCCCACTTATGTGGTGCTTGTAGCAGGTTAAAACTACTGCTACGAATTACATGCAAATACCATTTAATCCACATGTGCTTGAGGACATTTGAACAGAGTGTTATTGAAATCTGACAACAACCCCTTCATAGAATTGAGTGTGCTAAAATGAAAGACCAAATGATTAATGTCACATGAATTATTGTCAAAATATTTTTGCAGAAGCAGCCTCGGTTATCCTAACCCAATTACGCACAGCATTTGTATGAATCAACACCCATTTCCCCAAGCCACATAATCATCTCACAGATGATATATCTTCCCAAAATATGAGCTCATGAGGTTTTGTTTTTTTTTTTTTTTTTGCCTTTCACAATAATAGAGTCAGCCTCCTTGTTACAATACAGACAGCTGTATTAAACAATGCCACCCACTCACAGCTCAAGGAGGTTTCACTGTGGACCTGCTCATTAGTGACTGCTGATCGCTGGAGATTGGGAGAGTGTGGTGGTAATAATAACCCAACGGGGCCTCTCCTCCTCCTCTTTCTTCTTTCTTTTGCTTTGCTCACACTCTTTCTTTCTCTCTCTCTCTTTCTCCCCCTCCCTCCCTGCGGAGTTTTATCAGTGGTCCTGGTCAGTGTCCTACTGTCATGTCTTGATGTGATTTATGTCACGGGCTGTGAAGTCGACTTATCTCCCTCCTCCACCTCCTCCTCCCACTTCTGTAACCCCCATCCACCCCCCCATCTACCTCCCTACATGGAGGGCTGGCTCCCTCCGTGTCAGCCAGCCTGGCTCCTCAAACAGGGACAGGGAGGGCTGGGAAGGTGGGTGGAGAGGTGGTGGGAGACAGGAGGACAGGGTGGAGAGAATGCAGAGGTGAGAGGAAAATTATTTTTTTTCTCCTTTCCTGTTATCCACCTGTCCCACAAAATTATGGGCATCATTCTAACCCTAAGTTCACGCAATTCGCTTTCTGTGTGCTTGCATGTATGCCTGTGTGTGTGTGTGTGTGTGTGTGTGTGTGTGTGTGTATGCGCTCACATCGCCCTCTGTCCATATTTCCCATCCTCATGGCTCTCCTCCCCTGGCCTTTGATGTGCTTTTAAAGTGGCCACTGCTCTCTCTCTGCTTTCCCTCTCACTTGACAATTGTTTATTAGTTTTGAAATGGTCTTTGAGGACCTCATGGGTCTCTCAATAGCATACTTAAAGAGAGAAGAACTGGCTTCATAACAGAGAGAATCAGACGATAGGAGGAAGAGAGAGGAGGCAGAAAATGAAGGAGCTCAGAGGGGAGAGGAAGAGAAAACTGTTTATGGCTTTTATCAGGGTTATTGTAATAGGGTCTGCCAGTTGGAGAGGCATGCTTGTCAAAGGAATGGTTGAGTAGAGAGAGAGAGAGGGGGAGAGAAAGAGGAGTGAAAAGGAAGGCATTTGAGAGTGTGAGAGAGGAAGGAGCAGTCATCAATGAAATAAGAGAGAAGAAAAGTCATTGGGAGAGAATCAGAGAGAGAAAAAGAGAGAGGGGCCAGACCACCCAGGTGTCCCTCTCTTCATAGTGGTTAGACGGATGGTCTCGCGTGGGTCCAGGCTGAGAGACAAGCCTTCATGGCCTGCTTCAGCTTTGATCCTGTGACTCAGCATCCACAGCATGATGATGCTGCCTCAACTGAGCGGGCCAAGTTACATGTTCTGTCCTTGAAACAGCAATCCGATTCACGATCTGAGCTTCACAGCACACACCCCCACCCCCCACCCCCCTTTTCTCCCGTCTTTGCTGAACACTGTCCAAAGCAACATGCAAAGAAAATCTCCGTAAGTTGTTTAAAGCGAGATGAGGCTGGAGCTGACTCCATCTCAGGGGGAGTCCAGTTGCTGACTTGCACTGCTATTATCTGACCACCCAATTAATATCTGCATTGTTACATTTTTCCTCCAGTTCCTGCCCTGCTTGGGTAAACATGGAGCAAGGATCCGTGCCAGAGCTTCTACCTCATCTGTGAATGTATTTTTCAGATATTAAGAAAACTGAAGAAGAAAACAAAAAGCAGCAGAATCTACTCCTTAGAGGCATCATTATAGCCACCAATTCTACCACTACATTACAATGTAGGACACATTCCTGCAGTGGCTTATTTATTACCTCCATAGGATAATCATAGGTTTATACCTGAAAAGGCAGATGGTGGGTTTGATTTTTGGCCAAAGCGGAAGATATACAGTAAGTAATTGGCACGTACAGGTTTATATCCATAACTTCAAAGAATAACCAAACCCCAACCCCAAATCTCTGCGAATCCTGGCCTTTAATGAGTTTGAGCTTTGCTATATAAAGGTGCACTTTGTAAATCTGAAAGCCAAATGAGTAAGGACATTTTGGTCTCTGACAACAATGAAGCAAAATGCTCTTATGCACACCTGAGTGACAGCCACTGGGAGAACAGCAGAAATTTGCAAATAAAGGTTACACTCCTGCACACCATCTGCACTATAACATTTTCTTTATGCAGCATTTCAGAGCATTGACCTTCCACAGGCATCCAGAGATGCCTAATGCAATTTATCAGCATGTAATTTATCAGTGAGCCCAGCCAATGATGAAAACCATGTAGTGCTTATTCCATGCTTTTGTCAGTTGATTATAAAGGTTACTCACTTCTTAGTAATCCTATATAGTGCCCCTTTAATCAATGTGTTGTAATAATAATATATAAATAATATATAAAATATACTGTGTTCTGTACAGCAAAACACAGGAAACTGTTCACATTGCCTTGTGATATTGCCATGCGGTGGCTTTCATTGGTTCATATAGTCACAGTATGAGTTAATATACTGCTACATCACAAGAGACATGAAATACAGACACTGCTCTAATGTGTTTTTATTAGTTCACTAATGAATTTACTCTCTGAAACTAACCGGAGGCACAGGAAATGTAAGCCCTCTGAAAAATGAGCATAAAGCTGCAATTTGTGGTTTGTAGCTTAACAAATGTGACACAGATACATAGACACGCAACACTGTTTGAATTAATAAGGAATGGATTCAGATAATGAGTGGATGAGCCATGACAGCACATGGTGAATGATTAATATCCCTGAGTCAGCAGATCTGGATGGCTTTTAAACTTGGTTTTGTAAGATGGATGGCTTTCAAATGCAACCTTTAGGCTTAATTAGTGAGGGGTGGGCCAATCATTGATTTACCACAATTTAAACTTTCCAGCGCGAGTTCAAAGTTAAACAGAGTTCAATAGATACTAATGGCTCCTGATGAGAGCAAACCATCTCCATCCAGTCTTCAGCCTCTTACCCTCTATTTCCCCATCCTTCTTCCCTGGACCTCTCCCCTCGCTTTCCCCTGTCATCCCCTCTCTGAACCCTATCCTTCACTCTCTCCCTCTTCTTAATACCTCTTCGCTCTCCTTTGCCTTCTGCCCTTCTTGCCTCTGCTTCTTTCCTCTCTTTCCCCCTCTCATCCCTCTCGGCCATGCAGCCTTTCCCCTCTTTTCCCCATCCCTCTTCCTTTCCCATCCCTCTTCTCCGCCATCCTCCACAGGTCCTTCCAATGATAATTTTTCAGCTCTGCCTCGGCTGTGGCGGCGGCTGTCCCTTATCGGCCTGCGAAGAGGCTAAGAAAACAGTGTGATGTGGGATCCTTATAGGCCTAGATGGTGTAATTGCCTAATTGCTTTTTTTTCTCCCGTCGGGGGTTCTGCTTTCTGTCAGCCAGGCAGGAGCCCATAAACACCGTCCAGCTATTCCCAGCATCTCCCTCAATGTCAGCTTTTCCTTGTGATCCGATTGGCCAAGCTCGGAGCCAGGGCCTATCGCTCATTGGCTCCTCCCAGGATGAATGGCCCCGCTGACAGCCAATGGGGCCACAGCAGGGTGAATAGAGTGAGCAAGAGAGTAAACAGCATTTTTCTGCAGTCAGGGACATCTACTGCTCTGTCTTTGTAGGAATGTCAAAGAATATTTCCAGTTTTGGTTCTCAAGAGATACAATAGTGCTCCAAAGTGTGTTTACTATATTGGATGGCGACAACAAAAAAATTTGAACTGCTCAGACATGCATGACTGTAAAGCATCTGTACAGCTGTGCAAGAATAATCTAATATGTTTTATGGCATTTTAGTAACATTCCCTCCTTAAACATTACAGACAGAAGACAGGAAGATTGGAAGTTGTAGGGTGTTATATGAAGGCCATGGCCTAGAAACAGGGCATAAATCAGGGCAAAGTTTCTGCCTCTTTCTATCTCCCCCCGCTAACTCACACTCACTATATCCAAGGCCAAGCAATCTGTCTGCTGAGGCAGAAAGGTCTGAGTGAGAAAGGAGTGTATCAAAAAAAAAAAAAAAAAAAAAAAAAAAAAAGGACAGGACAGGCAGAAAAATGCTTAATAATGGCCATCTCAAAACCATCCTTAACCCACTCCTCTCAGTCTGTCTTCAGTCCATAAGTCTGGTTGGAAACCCCCAAGTGAAAGATACAAATCTCTCTCTCCCTCTGTCTCTCGCTCTCTCTCTCTCTCTCTCTCTCTCTCTCTCTCTCTCTCTCTCTCTCTCTCTCTCCCTCTCTCTCTCTCTCTGTCTCTCCCGGACCCTCTCTCCTCTCTCCATCTCTATTACCTTGAATGAAGATGGATGTGGACATTGTATATGTTCACTGGTCATCAATTTAGGGACCCCTTCACTGGTGGCGGTGTGCACGTGTGCAGGAAAACGAAAGACAGAGAGAGGGAGAGAGAAAGAGAGACCTAAGAGAGAGAAAGAGCGGGAGACAGAGAGAGACAAAAGATGCAGTATGTGTGCTTTTATCAGCGCAGCCACACACCAACCCGGGGGAGGAAGCCTGTAGGCGTCCTGTCATGGAGGCACACAGGAAACAGCCTGGTACAGACAGGAAGCTGATGGCAAGACAACAACAGGGCACACAGTGTCCTGCTTCACCACCTGTCTACTGTAAGCTACTGACAGACAGACAAACAAACAAATCTACTGATAGTGTGTGTGTGTGTGTGTGTGTGTGTAGGTGGTGGAGTCGACTATGAAGTGAGAGTGTAACTGGTCCACTTTACCAGAGATAAATCTCTCCATTAGGTCAAAGGTCATCAG